>NW_027472806.1:0-263152 GCF_030347505.1 Rhynchophorus ferrugineus | reverse complement strand
GAATATTACTTGGAATGTGAATTGGAACGAAATCGCCAATAGATAAGACCATTTTACAATTTGGGCCCAAGTTAGAAGCAGAGCCTAAGGTGTAAATTATCGATAGTCCATATCTCGGAAACTATAAGAGATAATGCAATTTGGCAACCGGCAATGTAATTAGCATGCCGAATATTACTTGGAATGTGAATTGGAACGAAATCGCCAATAGATAAGACCATTTTACAATTTGGGCCCAAGTTAGAAGCAGAGCCTAAGGTGTAAATTATCGATAGTCCATATCTCGGAAACTATAATAGATAATGCAATTTGGCAACCGGCAATGTAATTAGCATGCCGAAAATTACTTGGAATGTGAATTGGAACGAAATCGCCAATAGATAAAACCATTTTACAATTTGGGCCCAAGTTAGAAGCAGAGCCTAAGGTGTAAATTATTGATAGTCCATATCTCGGAAACTATAAGAGTTAATGCAATTTCGCAACCGGCAATGTAATTAGCATGCCGAATATCACTTGGAATGTGAATTGGGACGAAATCGCCAATAGATAAGACCATTTTACAATTTGGGCCCAAGTTAGAAGCAGAGCCTAAGGTGTAAATTATCGATAGTCCATATCTCGGAAACTATAAGAGATAATGCAATTTGGCAACCGGCAATGTAATTAGCATGCCGAATATTACTTGGAATGTGAATTGGAACGAAATCGCCAATAGGTAAGACCATTTTACAATTTGGGCCCATGTTAGAAGCAGAGCCTAAGGTGTAAATTATCGATAGTCCATATCTCGGAAACTATAAGAGATAATTCAATTTGGCAACCGGCGAATTAATTAGCATGCCGGATATTTCTTGGAATGTGAATTGGAACGAAATCGCCAATAGATAAGACCATTTTACAATTTGGACCCAAGTTAGAAGCAGAGCCTAAGGTGTAAATTACCGATAGTCCATATCTCGGAAACTATAAGAGATAATACAATTTGGCAACCGGCAATGTAATTAGCATGCCGAATATTACTTGGAATGTGAATTGGAACGAAATCGCCAATAGATAAGACGATTTTACAATTTGGGCCCAAATTAGAAGCAGAGCCTAAGGTGTAAATTATCGATAGTCCATATCTCGGAAACTATAAGAGATAATGCAATTTGGCAACCGGCAATGTAATTAGCATGCCGAATATTACTTGGAATGTGAATTGGAACGAAATCGCCAATAGAGAAGACCATTTTACAATTTGGGCCCAAGTTAGAAGCAGAGCCTAAGGTGAAAATTATCGATAGTCCATATCTCGGAAACTATAAGAGATAATGCAATTTGGCAACCGGCAATGTAATTAGCATGCCGAATATTACTTGGAATGTGAATTGGAACGAAATCGCCAATAGAGAAGACCATTTTACAATTTGGGCCCAAGTTAGAAGCAGAGCCTAAGGTGTAAATTATCGATAGTCCATATCTCGGAAACTATAAGAGATAATGCAATTTGGCAACCGGCAATGTAATTAGCATGCCGAATATTTCTTGGAATGTGAATTTGAACGAAATCGCCAATAGATAAGACCATTCTACAATTTGGGCCCAAGTTAGAAGCAGAGCCTAAGGTGTAAATTATCGATAGTCCATATCTCGGAAACTATAAGAGATAATGCAATTTGGCAACCGGCAATGTAATTAGCATGCCGAATATTACTTGGAATGTGAATTGGAACGAAATCGCCAATAGAGAAGACCATTTTACAATTTGGGCCCAAGTTAGAAGCAGAGCCTAAGGTGTAAATTATCGATAGTCCATATCTCGGAAACTATAAGAGATAATGCAATTTGGCAACCGGCAATGTAATTAGCATGCCGAATATTACTTGGAATGTGAATTGGAACGAAAACGCCAATAGATAAGACCATTTTACAATTTGGGCCCAAGTTAGAAGCAGAGGCTAAGGTGTAAATTATCGATAGTCCATATCTCGGAAACTATAAGAGATAATGCAATTTGGCAACCGGCAATGTAATTAGCATGCCGAATATTACTTGGAATGTGAATTGGAACGAAATCGCCAATAGATAAGACCATTTTACAATTTGGGCCCAAGTTAGAAGCAGAGCCTAAGGTGTAAATTATCGATAGTCCATATCTCGGAAACTATAAGAGATAATGCAATTTGGCAACCGGCAATGTAATTAGCATGCCGAATATTACTTGGAATGTGAATTGGAACGAAATCGCCAATAGATAAGACCATTTTACAATTTGGGCCCAAGTTAGAAGCAGAGCCTAAGGTGTAAATTATCGATAGTCCATATCTCGGAAACTATAAGAGATAATGCAATTTGGCAACCGGCAATGTAATTAGCATGCCGAATATTACTTGGAATGTGAATTGGAACGAAATCGCCAATAGATAAGACCATTTTACAATTTGGGCCCAAGTTAGAAGCAGAGCCTAAGGTGTAAATTATCGATAGTCCATATCTCGGAAACTATAAGAGATAATGCAATTTGGCAACCGGCAATGTAATTAGCATGCCGAATATTACTTGGAATGTGAATTGGAACGAAATCGCCAATAGATAAGGCCATTTTACAATTTGGGCCCAAGTTAGAAGCAGAGCCTAAGGTGTAAATTATTGATAGTCCATATCTCGGAAACTATAAGAGATAATGCAATTTCGCAACCGGCAATGTAATTAGCATGCCGAATATCACTTGGAATGTGAATTGGGACGAAATCGCCAATAGATAAGACCATTTTACAATTTGGGCCCAAGTTAGAAGCAGAGCCTAAGGTGTAAATTATCGATAGTCCATATCTCGGAAACTATAAGAGATAATGCAATTTGGCAACCGGCAATGTAATTAGCATGCCGAATATTACATGGAATGTGAATTGGAACGAAATCGCCAATAGATAAGACCATTTTACAATTTGGGCCCAAGTTAGAAGCAGAGCCTAAGATGTAAATTATCGATAGTCCATATCTCGGAAACTATAAGAGATAATGCAATTTGGCAACCGGCAATGTAATTAGCATGCCGAATATTACTTGGAATGTGAATTGGAACGAAATCGCAAATAGATAAGACCATTTTACAATTTGGGCCCAAGTTAGAAGCAGAGCCTATGGTGTAAATTATCGATAGTCCATATCTCGGAAACTATAAGAGATAATTCAATTTGGCAACCGGCAATGTAATTAGCATGCCGGATATTACTTGGAATGTGAATTGGAACGAAATCGCCAATAGATAAGACCATTTTACAATTTGGGCCCAAGTTAGAAGCAGAGCCTAAGGTGTAAATTATCGATAGTCCATATCTCGGAAACTATAAGAGATAATGCAATTTGGCAACCGGCAATGTAATTAGCATGCCGAATATTACATTTAATGTGAATTGGAACGAAATCGCCAATAGATAAGACGATTTTACAATTTGGGCCCAAGTTAGAAGCAGAGCCTAAGATGTAAATTATCGATAGTCCATATCTCGGAAACTATAAGAGATAATGCAATTTGGCAACCGGCAATGTAATTAGCATGCCGAATATTGCTTGGAATGTGAATTGGGACGAAATCGCCAATAGATAAGGCCATTTTACAATTTGGGCCCAAGTTAGAAGCAGAGCCTAAGGTGTAAATTATCGATAGTCCATATCTCGGAAACTATAAGAGATAATGCAATTTGACAACCGGCAATGTAATTAGCATGCCGAATATTACTTGGAATGTGAATTGGAACGAAATCGCCAATAGGTAAGACCATTTTACAATTTGGGCCCAAGTTAGAAGCAGAGCCTAAGGTGTAAATTATCGATAGTCCATATCTCGGAAACTGTAAGAGATAATTCAATTTGGCAACCGGCAATGTAATTAGCATGCCGAATATTACTTGGAATGTGAATTGGAACGAAATCGCCAATAGATAAGACGATTTTACAATTTGGGCCCAAGTTAGAAGCAGAGCCTAAGATGTAAATTATCGATAGTCCATATCTCGGAAACTATAAGAGATAATGCAATTTGGCAACCGGCAATGTAATTAGCATGCCGAATATTGCTTGGAATGTGAATTGGGACGAAATCGCCAATAGATAAGACCATTTTACAATTTGGGCCCAAGTTAGAAGCAGAGCCTAAGGTGTAAATTATCGATAGTCCATATCTCGGAAACTATAAGAGATAATGCAATTTGACAACCGGAAATGTAATTAGCATGCCGAATATTACTTGGAATGTGAATTGGAACGAAATCGCCAATAGGTAAGACCATTTTACAATTTGGGCCCAAGTTAGAAGCAGAGCCTAAGGTGTAAATTATCGATAGTCCATATCTCGGAAACTGTAAGAGATAATTCAATTTGGCAACCGGCAATGTAATTAGCATGCCGAATATTACTTGGAATGTGAATTGGAACGAAATCGCCAATAGATAAGACCATTTTACAATTTGGGCCCAAGTTAGAAGCAGAGCCTAAGGTGTAAATTACCGATAGTCCATATCTCGGAAACTATAAGAGATAATGCAATTTGGCAACCGGCAATGTAATTAGCATGCCGAATATTACTTGGAATGTGAATTGGAACGAAATCGCCAATAGATAAGACGATTTTACAATTTGGGCCCAAGTTAGAAGCAGAGCCTAAGGTGTAAATTATCGATAGTCCATATCTCGGAAACTATAAGAGATAATGCAATTTGGCAACCGGCAATGTAATTAGCATGCCGAATATTACTTGGAATGTGAATTGGAACGAAATCGCCTATAGAGAAGACCATTTTACAATTTGGGCCCAAGTTAGAAGCAGAGCCTAAGGTGTAAATTATCGATAGTCCATATCTCGGAAACTATAAGAGATAATGCAATTTGGCAACCGGCAATGTAATTAGCATGCCGAATATTACTTGGAATGTGAATTGGAACGAAATCGCCAATAGAGAAGACCATTTTACAATTTGGGCCCAAATTAGAAGCAGAGCCTAAGGTGTAAATTATCGATAGTCCATATCTCGGAAACTATAAGAGATAATGCAATTTGGCAACCGGCAATGTAATTAGCATGCCGAATATTACTTGGAATGTGAATTGGAACGAAATCGCCAATAGAGAAGACCATTTTACAATTTGGGCCCAAGTTAGAAGCAGAGCCTAAGGTGTAAATTATCGATAGTCCATATCTCGGAAACTATAAGAGATAATGCAATTTGGCAACCGGCAATGTAATTAGCATGCCGAATATTACTTGGAATGTGAATTGGAACGAAATCGCCAATAGATAAGACCATTTTACAATTTGGGCCCAAGTTAGAAGCAGAGCCTAAGGTGTAAATTATCGATAGTCCATATCTCGGAAACTATAAGAGATAATGCAATTTGGCAACCGGCAATGTAATTAGCATGCCGAATATTACTTGGAATGTGAATTGGAACGAAATCGCCAATAGATAAGACCATTTTACAATTTGGGCCCAAGTTAGAAGCAGAGCCTAAGGTGTAAATTATCGATAGTCCATATCTCGGAAACTATAAGAGATAATGCAATTTGGCAACCGGCAATGTAATTAGCATGCCGAAAATTACTTGGAATGTGAATTGGAACGAAATCGCCAATAGATAAAACCATTTTACAATTTGGGCCCAAGTTAGAAGCAGAGCCTAAGGTGTAAATTATTGATAGTCCATATCTCGGAAACTATAAGAGTTAATGCAATTTCGCAACCGGCAATGTAATTAGCATGCCGAATATCACTTGGAATGTGAATTGGGACGAAATCGCCAATAGATAAGACCATATTACAATTTGGGCCCAAGTTAGAAGCAGAGCCTAAGGTGTAAATTATCGATAGTCCATATCTCGGAAACTATAAGAGATAATGCAATTTGGCAACCGGCAATGTAATTAGCATGCCGAATATTACTTGGAATGTGAATTGGAACGAAATCGCCAATAGATAAGACCATTTTACAATTTGGGCCCAAGTTAGAAGCAGAGCCTAAGATGTAAATTATCGATAGTCCATATCTCGGAAACTATAAGAGATAATGCAATTTGGCAACCGGCAATGTAATTAGCATGCCGAATATTACTTGGAATGTGAATTGGAACGAAATCGCCAATAGATAAGACCATTTTACAACTTGTGCCCAAGTTAGAAGCAGAGCCTAAGGTGTAAATTATCGATAGTCCATATCTCGGAAACTATAAGAGATAATGCAATTTGGCAACCGGCAATGTAATTAGCATGCCGAGTATTACTTGGAATGTGAATTGGAACGAAATCGCCAATAGATAAGACCATTTTACAATTTGGGCCCAAGTTAGAAGCAGAGCCTAAGGTGTAAATTATCGATAGTCCATATCTCGGAAACTATAAGAGATAATGCAATTTGGCAACCGGCAATGTAATTAGCATGCCGAATATTACTTGGAATGTGAATTGGAACGAAATCGCCAATAGATAAGACCATTTTACAATTTGGGCCCAAGTTAGAAGCAGAGCCAAAGGTGTAAATTATTGATAGTCCATATCTCGGAAACTATAAGAGATAATGCAATTTCGCAATCGGCAATGTAATTAGCATGCCGAATATCACTTGGAATGTGAATTGGGACGAAATCGCCAATAGATAAGACCATTTTACAATTTGGGCCCAAGTTAGAAGCAGAGCCTAAGGTGTAAATTATCGATAGTCCATATCTCGGAAACTATAAGAGATAATGCAATTTGGCAACCGGCAATGTAATTAGCATGCCGAATATTACTTGGAATGTGAATTGGAACGAAATCGCCAATAGATAAGACCATTTTACAATTTGGGCCCAAGTTAGAAGCAGAGCCTAAGGTGTAAATTATCGATAGTCCATATCTCGGAAACTATAAGAGATAATGCAATTTGGCAACCGGCAATGTAATTAGCATGCCGAATATTACTTGGAGTGTGAATTGGAACGAAATCGCCAATAGGTAAGACCATTTTATAATTTGGGCCCAAGTTAGAAGCAGAGCCTAAGGTGTAAATTATCGATAGTCCATATCTCGGAAACTATAAGAGATAATGCAATTTGGCAACCGGTAATGTAATTAGCATGCCCAATATTACTTGGAATGTGAATTGGAACGAAATCGCCAATAGATAAGGCCATTTTACAATTTGGGCCCAAGTTAGAAGCAGAGCCTAAGGTGTAAATTATCGATAGTCCATATCTCGGAAACTATAAGAGATAATGCAATTTGGCAACCGGCAATGTAATTAGCATGCCGAATATTACTTGGAATGTGAATTGGAACGAAATCGCCAATAGATAAGACCATTTTACAATTTGGGCCCAAGTTAGAAGCAGAGCCTAAGGTGTAAATTATCGATAGTCCATATCTCGGAAACTATAAGAGATAATGCAATTTGGCAACCGGCAATGTAATTAGCATGCCGAATATTACTTGGAATGTGAATTGGAACGAAATCGCCAATAGATAAGACCATTTTACAATTTGGGCCCAAGTTAGAAGCAGAGCCTAAGGTGTAAATTATCGATAGTCCATATCTCGGAAACTATAAGAGATAATGCAATTTGGCAACCGGCAATGTAATTAGCATGCCGAATATTACTTGGAATGTGAATTGGAACGAAATCGCCAATAGATAAGACCATTTTACAATTTGGGCCCAAGTTAGAAGCAGAGCCTAAGGTGTAAATTATTGATAGTCCATATCTCGGAAACTATAAGAGATAATGCAATTTCGCAACCGGCAATGTAATTAGCATGCCGAATATCACTTGGAATGTGAATTGGGACGAAATCGCCAATAGATAAGACCATTTTACAATTTGGGCCCAAGTTAGAAGCAGAGCCTAAGGTGTAAATTATCGATAGTCCATATCTCGGAAACTATAAGAGATAATGCAATTTGGCAACCGGCAATGTAATTAGCATGCCGAATATTACTTGGAATGTGAATTGGAACGAAATCGCCAATAGATAAGACCATTTTACAATTTGGGCCCAAGTTAGAAGCAGAGCCTAAGGTGTAAATTATCGATAGTCCATATCTCGGAAACTATAAGAGATAATTCAATTTGGCAACCGGCAATGTAATTAGCATGCCGGATATTACCTGGAATGTGAATTGGAACGAAATCGCCAATAGAGAAGACCATTTTACAATTTGGGCCCAAGTTAGAAGCAGAGCCTAAGGTGTAAATTATCGATAGTCCATATCTCGGAAACTATAAGAGATAATGCAATTTGGCAACCGGCAATGTAATTAGCATGCCGAATATTACTTGGAATGTGAATTGGAACGAAATCGCCAATAGATAAGACCATTTTACAATTTGGGCCCAAGTTAGAAGCAGAGCCTAAGGTGTAAATTATCGATAGTCCATATCTCGGAAACTATAAGAGATAATTCAATTTGGCAACCGGCAATGTAATTAGCATGCCGGATATTACCTGGAATGTGAATTGGAACGAAATCGCCAATAGATAAGACCATTTTACAATTTGGGCCCAAGTTAGAAGCAGAGCATAAGGTGTAAATTATCGATAGTCCATATCTCGGAAACTATAAGAGATAATTCAATTTGGCAACCGGCAATGTAATTAGCATGCCGGATATTACTTGGAATGTGAATTGGAACGAAATCGCCAATAGATAAGACCATTTTACAATTTGGGCCCAAGTTAGAAGCAGAGCCTAAGGTGTAAATTACCGATAGTCCATATCTCGGAAACTATAAGAGATAATGCAATTTCGCAACCGGCAATGTAATTAGCATGCCGAATATCACTTGGAATGTGAATTGGGACGAAATCGCCAATAGATAAGACCATTTTACAATTTGGGCCCAAGTTAGAAGCAGAGCCTAAGGTGTAAATTATCGATAGTCCATATCTCGGAAACTATAAGAGATAATGCAATTTGGCAACCGGCAATGTAATTAGCATGCCGAATATTACTTGGAATGTGAATTGGAACGAAATCGCCAATAGATAAGACCATTTTACAATTTGGGCCCAAGTTAGAAGCAGAGCCTAAGGTGTAAATTATCGATAGTCCATATCTCGGAAACTATAAGAGATAATTCAATTTGGCAACCGGCAATGTAATTAGCATGCCGGATATTACCTGGAATGTGAATTGGAACGAAATCGCCAATAGAGAAGACCATTTTACAATTTGGGCCCAAGTTAGAAGCAGAGCCTAAGGTGTAAATTATCGATAGTCCATATCTCGGAAACTATAAGAGATAATGCAATTTGGCAACCGGCAATGTAATTAGCATGCCGAATATTACTTGGAATGTGAATTGGAACGAAATCGCCAATAGATAAGACCATTTTACAATTTGGGCCCAAGTTAGAAGCAGAGCCTAAGGTGTAAATTATCGATAGTCCATATCTCGGAAACTATAAGAGATAATTCAATTTGGCAACCGGCAATGTAATTAGCATGCCGGATATTACCTGGAATGTGAATTGGAACGAAATCGCCAATAGATAAGACCATTTTACAATTTGGGCCCAAGTTAGAAGCAGAGCATAAGGTCTAAATTATCGATAGTCCATATCTCGGAAACTATAAGAGATAATTCAATTTGGCAACCGGCAATGTAATTAGCATGCCGGATATTACTTGGAATGTGAATTGGAACGAAATCGCCAATAGATAAGACCATTTTACAATTTGGGCCCAAGTTAGAAGCAGAGCCTATGGTGTAAATTACCGATAGTCCATATCTCGGAAACTATAAGAGATAATGCAATTTGGCAACCGGCAATGTAATTAGCATGCCGAATATTACTTGGAATGTGAATTGGAACGAAATCGCCAATAGATAAGACCATTTTACAATTTGGGCCCAAGTTAGAAGCAGAGCCTAAGGTGTAAATTATCGATAGTCCATATCTCGGAAACTATAAGAGATAATGCAATTTTGCAACCGGCAATGTAATTAGCATGCCGAATATTACTTGGAATGTGAATTGGAACGAAATCGCCAATAGAGAAGACCATTTTACAATTTGGGCCCAAGTTAGAAGCAGAGCCTAAGGTGTAAATTATCGATAGTCCATATCTCGGAAACTATAAGAGATAATGCAATTTGGCAACCGGCAATGTAATTAGCATGCCCGAATATTACTTGGAATGTGAATTGGAACGAAATCGCCAATAGAGAAGACCATTTTACAATTTGGGCCCAAGTTAGAAGCAGAGCCTAAGGTGTAAATTATCGATTGTCCATATCTCGGAAACTATAAGAGATAATGCAATTTGGCAACCGGCAATGTAATTAGCATGCCGAATATTACTTGGAATGTGAATTGGAACGAAATCGCCAATAGATAAGACCATTTTACAATTTGGGCCCAAGTTAGAAGCAGAGCCTAAGGTGTAAATTATCGATAGTCCATATCTCGGAAACTATAAGAGATAATGCAATTTGGCAACCGGCAATGTAATTAGCATGCCGAATATTACTTGGAATGTGAATTGGAACGAAATCGCCAATAGATAAGACCATTTTACAATTTGGGCCCAAGTTAGAAGCAGAGCCTAAGGTGTAAATTATCGATAGTCCATATCTCGGAAACTATAAGAGATAATGCAATTTGGCAACCGGCAATGTAATTAGCATGCCGAATATTACTTGGAATGTGAATTGGAACGAAATCGCCAATAGATAAGACCATTTTACAATTTGGGCCCAAGTTAGAAGCAGAGCCTAAGGTGTAAATTATTGATAGTCCATATCTCGGAAACTATAAGAGATAATGCAATTTCGCAACCGGCAATGTAATTAGCATGCCGAATATCACTTGGAATGTGAATTGGGACGAAATCGCCAATAGATAAGACCATTTTACAATTTGGGCCCAAGTTAGAAGCAGAGCCTAAGGTGTAAATTATCGATAGTCCATATCTCGGAAACTATAAGAGATAATGCAATTTGGCAACCGGCAATGTAATTAGCATGCCGAATATTACTTGGAATGTGAATTGGAACGAAATCGCCAATAGATAAGACCATTTTACAATTTGGGCCCAAGTTAGAAGCAGAGCCTAAGGTGTAAATTATCGATAGTCCATATCTCGGAAACTATAAGAGATAATTCAATTTGGCAACCGGCAATGTAATTAGCATGCCGGATATTACCTGGAATGTGAATTGGAACGAAATCGCCAATAGAGAAGACCATTTTACAATTTGGGCCCAAGTTAGAAGCAGAGCCTAAGGTGTAAATTATCGATAGTCCATATCTCGGAAACTATAAGAGATAATGCAATTTGGCAACCGGCAATGTAATTAGCATGCCGAATATTACTTGGAATGTGAATTGGAACGAAATCGCCAATAGATAAGACCATTTTACAATTTGGGCCCAAGTTAGAAGCAGAGCCTAAGGTGTAAATTATCGATAGTCCATATCTCGGAAACTATAAGAGATAATTCAATTTGGCAACCGGCAATGTAATTAGCATGCCGGATATTACCTGGAATGTGAATTGGAACGAAATCGCCAATAGATAAGACCATTTTACAATTTGGGCCCAAGTTAGAAGCAGAGCATAAGGTGTAAATTATCGATAGTCCATATCTCGGAAACTATAAGAGATAATTCAATTTGGCAACCGGCAATGTAATTAGCATGCCGGATATTACTTGGAATGTGAATTGGAACGAAATCGCCAATAGATAAGACCATTTTACAATTTGGGCCCAAGTTAGAAGCAGAGCCTAAGGTGTAAATTACCGATAGTCCATATCTCGGAAACTATAAGAGATAATGCAATTTGGCAACCGGCAATGTAATTAGCATGCCGAATATTACTTGGAATGTGAATTGGAACGAAAACGCCAATAGATAAGACCATTTTACAATTTGGGCCCAAGTTAGAAGCAGAGGCTAAGGTGTAAATTATCGATAGTCCATATCTCGGAAACTATAAGAGATAATGCAATTTGGCAACCGGCAATGTAATTAGCATGCCGAATATTACTTGGAATGTGAATTGGAACGAAATCGCCAATAGATAAGACCATTTTACAATTTGGGCCCAAGTTAGAAGCAGAGCCTAAGGTGTAAATTATCGATAGTCCATATCTCGGAAACTATAAGAGATAATGCAATTTGGCAACCGGCAATGTAATTAGCATGCCGAATATTACTTGGAATGTGAATTGGAACGAAATCGCCAATAGATAAGACCATTTTACAATTTGGGCCCAAGTTAGAAGCAGAGCCTAAGGTGTAAATTATCGATAGTCCATATCTCGGAAACTATAAGAGATAATGCAATTTGGCAACCGGCAATGTAATTAGCATGCCGAATATTACTTGGAATGTGAATTGGAACGAAATCGCCAATAGATAAGACCATTTTACAATTTGGGCCCAAGTTAGAAGCAGAGCCTAAGGTGTAAATTATCGATAGTCCATATCTCGGAAACTATAAGATATAATGCAATTTGGCAACCGGCAATGTAATTAGCATGCCGAATATTACTTGGAATGTGAATTGGAACGAAATCGCCAATAGATAAGGCCATTTTACAATTTGGGCCCAAGTTAGAAGCAGAGCCTAAGGTGTAAATTATTGATAGTCCATATCTCGGAAACTATAAGAGATAATGCAATTTCGCAACCGGCAATGTAATTAGCATGCCGAATATCACTTGGAATGTGAATTGGGACGAAATCGCCAATAGATAAGACCATTTTACAATTTGGGCCCAAGTTAGAAGCAGAGCCTAAGGTGTAAATTATCGATAGTCCATATCTCGGAAACTATAAGAGATAATGCAATTTGGCAACCGGCAATGTAATTAGCATGCCGAATATTACATGGAATGTGAATTGGAACGAAATCGCCAATAGATAAGACCATTTTACAATTTGGGCCCAAGTTAGAAGCAGAGCCTAAGATGTAAATTATCGATAGTCCATATCTCGGAAACTATAAGAGATAATGCAATTTGGCAACCGGCAATGTAATTAGCATGCCGAATATTACTTGGAATGTGAATTGGAACGAAATCGCAAATAGATAAGACCATTTTACAATTTGGGCCCAAGTTAGAAGCAGAGACTATGGTGTAAATTATCGATAGTCCATATCTCGGAAACTATAAGAGATAATTCAATTTGGCAACCGGCAATGTAATTAGCATGCCGGATATTACTTGGAATGTGAATTGGAACGAAATCGCCAATAGATAAGACCATTTTACAATTTGGGCCCAAGTTAGAAGCAGAGCCTAAGGTGTAAATTATCGATAGTCCATATCTCGGAAACTATAAGAGATAATGCAATTTGGCAACCGGCAATGTAATTAGCATGCCGAATATTACATTTAATGTGAATTGGAACGAAATCGCCAATAGATAAGACGATTTTACAATTTGGGCCCAAGTTAGAAGCAGAGCCTAAGATGTAAATTATCGATAGTCCATATCTCGGAAACTATAAGAGATAATGCAATTTGGCAACCGGCAATGTAATTAGCATGCCGAATATTGCTTGGAATGTGAATTGGGACGAAATCGCCAATAGATAAGACCATTTTACAATTTGGGCCCAAGTTAGAAGCAGAGCCTAAGGTGTAAATTATCGATAGTCCATATCTCGGAAACTATAAGAGATAATGCAATTTGACAACCGGCAATGTAATTAGCATGCCGAATATTACTTGGAATGTGAATTGGAACGAAATCGCCAATAGGTAAGACCATTTTACAATTTGGGCCCAAGTTAGAAGCAGAGCCTAAGGTGTAAATTATCGATAGTCCATATCTCGGAAACTGTAAGAGATAATGCAATTTGGCAACCGGCAATGTAATTAGCATGCCGAATATTGCTTGGAATGTGAATTGGGACGAAATCGCCAATAGATAAGACCATTTTACAATTTGGGCCCAAGTTAGAAGCAGAGCCTAAGGTGTAAATTATCGATAGTCCATATCTCGGAAACTATAAGAGATAATGCAATTTGACAACCGGCAATGTAATTAGCATGCCGAATATTACTTGGAATGTGAATTGGAACGAAATCGCCAATAGGTAAGACCATTTTACAATTTGGGCCCAAGTTAGAAGCAGAGCCTAAGGTGTAAATTATCGATAGTCCATATCTCGGAAACTGTAAGAGATAATTCAATTTGGCAACCGGCAATGTAATTAGCATGCCGAATATTACTTGGAATGTGAATTGGAACGAAATCGCCAATAGATAAGACCATTTTACAATTTGGGCCCAAGTTAGAAGCAGAGCCTAAGGTGTAAATTACCGATAGTCCATATCTCGGAAACTATAAGAGATAATGCAATTTGGCAACCGGCAATGTAATTAGCATGCCGAATATTACTTGGAATGTGAATTGGAACGAAATCGCCAATAGATAAGACGATTTTACAATTTGGGCCCAAGTTAGAAGCAGAGCCTAAGGTGTAAATTATCGATAGTCCATATCTCGGAAACTATAAGAGATAATGCAATTTGGCAACCGGCAATGTAATTAGCATGCCGAATATTACTTGGAATGTGAATTGGAACGAAATCGCCTATAGAGAAGACCATTTTACAATTTGGGCCCAAGTTAGAAGCAGAGCCTAAGGTGTAAATTATCGATAGTCCATATCTCGGAAACTATAAGAGATAATGCAATTTGGCAACCGGCAATGTAATTAGCATGCCGAATATTACTTGGAATGTGAATTGGAACGAAATCGCCAATAGAGAAGACCATTTTACAATTTGGGCCCAAATTAGAAGCAGAGCCTAAGGTGTAAATTATCGATAGTCCATATCTCGGAAACTATAAGAGATAATGCAATTTGGCAACCGGCAATGTAATTAGCATGCCGAATATTACTTGGAATGTGAATTGGAACGAAATCGCCAATAGAGAAGACCATTTTACAATTTGGGCCCAAGTTAGAAGCAGAGCCTAAGGTGTAAATTATCGATAGTCCATATCTCGGAAACTATAAGAGATAATGCAATTTGGCAACCGGCAATGTAATTAGCATGCCGAATATTACTTGGAATGTGAATTGGAACGAAATCGCCAATAGATAAGACCATTTTACAATTTGGGCCCAAGTTAGAAGCAGAGCCTAAGGTGTAAATTATCGATAGTCCATATCTCGGAAACTATAAGAGATAATGCAATTTGGCAACCGGCAATGTAATTAGCATGCCGAATATTACTTGGAATGTGAATTGGAACGAAATCGCCAATAGATAAGGCCATTTTACAATTTGGGCCCAAGTTAGAAGCAGAGCCTAAGGTGTAAATTATCGATAGTCCATATCTCATAAACTATAAGAGATAATGCAATTTGGCAACCGGCAATGTAATTAGCATGCCGAATATTACTTGGAATGTGAATTGGAACGAAATCGCCAATAGGTAAGACCATTTTACAATTTGGGCCCATGTTAGAAGCAGAGCCTAAGGTGTAAATTATCGATAGTCCATATCTCGGAAACTATAAGAGATAATTCAATTTGGCAACCGGCAATGTAATTAGCATGCCGGATATTACTTGGAATGTGAATTGGAACGAAATCGCCAATAGATAAGACCATTTTACAATTTGGGCCCAAGTTAGAAGCAGAGTCTAAGGTGTAAATTACCGATAGTCCATATCTCGGAAACTATAAGAGATAATGCAATTTGGCAACCGGCAATGTAATTAGCATGCCGAATATTACTTGGAATGTGAATTGGAACGAAATCGCCAATAGATAAGACGATTTTACAATTTGGGCCCAAATTAGAAGCAGAGCCTAAGGTGTAAATTATCGATAGTCCATATCTCGGAAACTATAAGAGATAATGCAATTTGGCAACCGGCAATGTAATTAGCATGCCGAATATTACTTGGAATGTGAATTGGAACGAAATCGCCAATAGAGAAGACCATTTTACAATTTGGGCCCAAGTTAGAAGCAGAGCCGAAGGTGTAAATTATCGATAGTCCATATCTCGGAAACTATAAGAGATAATGCAATTTGGCAACCGGCAATGTAATTAGCATGCCGAATATTACTTGGAATGTGAATTGGAACGAAATCGCCAATAGAGAAGACCATTTTACAATTTGGGCCCAAGTTAGAAGCAGAGCCTAAGGTGTAAATTATCGATAGTCCATATCTCGGAAACTATAAGAGATAATGCAATTTGGCAACCGGCAATGTAATTAGCATGCCGAATATTACTTGGAATGTGAATTGGAACGAAATCGCCAATAGATAAGACCATTTTACAATTTAGGCCCAAGTTAGAAGCAGAGCCTAAGGTGTAAATTATCGATAGTCCATATCTCGGAAACTATAAGAGATAATGCAATTTGGCAACCGGCAATGTAATTAGCATGCCGAATATTACTTGGAATGTGAATTGGAACGAAATCGCCAATTGAGAAGACCATTTTACAATTTGGGCCCAAGTTAGAAGCAGAGCCTAAGGTGTAAATTATCGATAGTCCATATCTCGGAAACTATAAGAGATAATGCAATTTGGCAACCGGCAATGTAATTAGCATGCCGAATATTACTTGGAATGTGAATTGGAACGAAAACGCCAATAGATAAGACCATTTTACAATTTGGGCCCAAGTTAGAAGCAGAGGCTAAGGTGTAAATTATCGATAGTCCATATCTCGGAAACTATAAGAGATAATGCAATTTGGCAACCGGCAATGTAATTAGCATGCCGAATATTACTTGGAATGTGAAATGGAACGAAATCGCCAATAGATAAGACCATTTTACAATTTGGGCCCAAGTTAGAAGCAGAGCCTAAGGTGTAAATTATCGATAGTCCATATCTCGGAAACTATAAGAGATAATGCAATTTGGCAACCGGCAATGTAATTAGCATGCCGAATATTACTTGGAATGTGAATTGGAACGAAATCGCCAATAGATAAGACCATTTTACAATTTGTGCCCAAGTTAGAAGCAGAGCCTAAGGTGTAAATTATCGATAGTCCATATCTCGGAAACTATAAGAGATAATGCAATTTGGCAACCGGCAATGTAATTAGCATGCCGAGTATTACTTGGAATGTGAATTGGAACGAAATCGCCAATAGATAAGACCATTTTACAATTTGGGCCCAAGTTAGAAGCAGAGCCTAAGGTGTAAATTATCGATAGTCCATATCTCGGAAACTATAAGAGATAATGCAATTTGGCAACCGGCAATGTAATTAGCATGCCGAATATTACTTGGAATGTGAATTGGAACGAAATCGCCAATAGATAAGACCATTTTACAATTTGGGCCCAAGTTAGAAGCAGAGCCTAAGGTGTAAATTATTGATAGTCCATATCTCGGAAACTATAAGAGATAATGCAATTTCGCAATCGGCAATGTAATTAGCATGCCGAATATCACTTGGAATGTGAATTGGGACGAAATCGCCAATAGATAAGACCATTTTACAATTTGGGCCCAAGTTAGAAGCAGAGCCTAAGGTGTAAATTATCGATAGTCCATATCTCGGAAACTATAAGAGATAATGTAATTTGGCAACCGGCAATGTAATTAGCATGCCGAATATTACTTGGAATGTGAATTGGAACGAAATCGCCAATAGATAAGACCATTTTACAATTTGGGCCCAAGTTAGAAGCAGAGCCTAAGGTGTAAATTATCGATAGTCCATATCTCGGAAACTATAAGAGATAATGCAATTTGGCAACCGGCAATGTAATTAGCATGCCGAATATTACTTGGAGTGTGAATTGGAACGAAATCGCCAATAGGTAAGACCATTTTACAATTTGGGCCCAAGTTAGAAGCAGAGCCTAAGGTGTAAATTATCGATAGTCCATATCTCGGAAACTATAAGAGATAATGCAATTTGGCAACCGGTAATGTAATTAGCATGCCCAATATTACTTGGAATGTGAATTGGAACGAAATCGCCAATAGATAAGGCCATTTTACAATTTGGGCCCAAGTTAGAAGCAGAGCCTAAGGTGTAAATTATCGATAGTCCATATCTCGGAAACTATAAGAGATAATGCAATTTGGCAACCGGCAATGTAATTATCATGCCGAATATTACTTGGAATGTGAATTGGAACGAAATCGCCAATAGATAAGACCATTTTACAATTTGGGCCCAAGTTAGAAGCAGAGCCTAAGGTGTAAATTATTGATAGTCCATATCTCGGAAACTATAAGAGATAATGCAATTTGGCAACCGGCAATGTAATTAGCATGCCGAATATTACTTGGAATGTGAATTGGAACGAAATCGCCAATAGATAAGACCATTTTACAATTTGGGCCCAAGTTAGAAGCAGAGCCTAAGGTGTAAATTATCGATAGTCCATATCTCGGAAACTATAAGAGATAATGCAATTTGGCAACCGGCAATGTAATTAGCATGCCGAATATTACTTGGAATGTGAATTGGAACGAAATCGCCAATAGATAAGACCATTTTACAATTTGGGCCCAAGTTAGAAGCAGAGCCTAAGGTGTAAATTATTGATAGTCCATATCTCGGAAACTATAAGAGATAATGCAATTTCGCAACCGGCAATGTAATTAGCATGCCGAATATCACTTGGAATGTGAATTGGGACGAAATCGCCAATAGATAAGACCATTTTACAATTTGGGCCCAAGTTAGAAGCAGAGCCTAAGGTGTAAATTATCGATAGTCCATATCTCGGAAACTATAAGAGATAATGCAATTTGGCAACCGGCAATGTAATTAGCATGCCGAATATTACTTGGAATGTGAATTGGAACGAAATCGCCAATAAATAAGACCATTTTACAATTTGGGCCCAAGTTAGAAGCAGAGCCTAAGGTGTAAATTATCGATAGTCCATATCTCGGAAACTATAAGAGATAATTCAATTTGGCAACCGGCAATGTAATTAGCATGCCGGATATTACCTGGAATGTGAATTGGAACGAAATCGCCAATAGAGAAGACCATTTTACAATTTGGGCCCAAGTTAGAAGCAGAGCCTAAGGTGTAAATTATCGATAGTCCATATCTCGGAAACTATAAGAGATAATGCAATTTGGCGACCGGCAATGTAATTAGCATGCCGAATATTACTTGGAATGTGAATTGGAACGAAATCGCCAATAGATAAGACCATTTTACAATTTGGGACCAAGTTAGAAGCAGAGCCTAAGGTGTAAATTATCGATAGTCCATATCTCGGAAACTATAAGAGATAATTCAATTTGGCAACCGGCAATGTAATTAGCATGCCGGATATTACCTGGAATGTGAATTGGAACGAAATCGCCAATAGATAAGACCATTTTACAATTTGGGCCCAAGTTAGAAGCAGAGCATAAGGTGTAAATTATCGATAGTCCATATCTCGGAAACTATAAGAGATAATTCAATTTGGCAACCGGCAATGTAATTAGCATGCCGGATATTACTTGGAATGTGAATTGGAACGAAATCGCCAATAGATAAGACCATTTTACAATTTGGGCCCAAGTTAGAAGCAGAGCCTAAGGTGTAAATTACCGATAGTCCATATCTCGGAAACTATAAGAGATAATGCAATTTGGCAACCGGCAATGTAATTAGCATGCCGAATATTACTTGGAATGTGAATTGGAACGAAATCGCCAATAGATAAGACCATTTTACAATTTGGGCCCAAGTTAGAAGCAGAGCCTAAGGTGTAAATTATCGATAGTCCATATCTCGGAAACTATAAGAGATAATGCAATTTTGCAACCGGCAATGTAATTAGCATGCCGAATATTACTTGGAATGTGAATTGGAACGAAATCGCCAATAGGTAAGACCATTTTACAATTTGGGCCCAAGTTAGAAGCAGAGCCTAAGATGTAAATTATCGATAGTCCATATCTCGGAAACTATAAGAGATAATTCAATTTGGCAACCGGCAATGTAATTAGCATGCCGAATATTACTTGGAATGTGAATTGGAACGAAATCGCCAATAGAGAAGACCATTTTACAATTTGGGCCCAAGTTAGAAGCAGAGCCTAAGGTGTAAATTATCGATAGTCCATATCTCGGAAACTATAAGAGATAATGCAATTTGGCAACCGGCAATGTAATTAGCATGCCGAATATTACTTGGAATGTGAATTGGAACGAAATCGCCAATAGAGAAGACCATTTTACAATTTGGGCCCAAGTTAGAAGCAGAGCCTAAGGTGTAAATTATCGATTGTCCATATCTCGGAAACTATAAGTGATAATGCAATTTGGCAACCGGCAATGTAATTAGCATGCCGAATATTACTTGGAATGTGAATTGGAACGAAATCGCCAATAGAGAAGACCATTTTACAATTTGGGCCCAAGTTAGAAGCAGAGCCTAAGGTGTAAATTATCGATAGTCCATATCTCGGAAACTATAAGAGATAATGCAATTTGCCAACCGGCAATGTAATTAGCATGCCGAATATTACTTGGAATGTGAATTGGAACGAAATCGCCAATAGATAAGACCATTTTACAATTTGGGCCCAAGTTAGAAGCAGAGCCTAAGGTGTAAATTATCGATAGTCCATATCTCGGAAACTATAAGAGATAATGCAATTTGGCAACCGGCAATGTAATTAGCATGCCGAATATTACTTGGAATGTGAATTGGAACGAAATCGCCGATAGAGAAGACCATTTTACAATTTGGGCCCAAGTTAGAAGCAGAGCCTAAGGTGTAAATTATCGATGGTCCATATCTCGGAAACTATAAGAGATAATGCAATTTGGCAACCGGCAATGTAATTAGCATGCCGAATATTACTTGGAATGTGAATTGGAACGAAAACGCCAATAGATAAGACCATTTTACAATTTGGGCCCAAGTTAGAACCAGAGGCTAAGGTGTAAATTATCGATAGTCCATATCTCGGAAACTATAAGAGATAATGCAATTTGGCAACCGGCAATGTAATTAGCATGCCGAATATTACTTGGAATGTGAATTGGAACGAAATCGCCAATAGATAAAACCATTTTACAATTTGGGCCCAAGTTAGAAGCAGAGCCTAAGGTGTAAATTATCGATAGTCCATATCTCGGAAACTATAAGAGATAATGCAATTTGGCAACCGGCAATGTAATTAGCATGCCGAATATTACTTGGAATGTGAATTGGAACGAAATCGCCAATAGATAAGACCATTTTACAATTTGGGCCCAAGTTAGAAGCAGAGCCTAAGGTGTAAATTATTGATAGTCCATATCTCGGAAACTATAAGAGATAATGCAATTTCGCAACCGGCAATGTAATTAGCATGCCGAATATCACTTGGAATGTGAATTGGGACGAAATCGCCAATAGATAAGACCATTTTACAATTTGGGCCCAAGTTAGAAGCAGAGCCTAAGGTGTAAATTATCGATAGTCCATATCTCGGAAGCTATAAGAGATAATGCAATTTGGCAACCGGCAATGTGATTAGCATGCCGAATATTACTTGGAATGTTAATTGGAACGAAATCGCCAATAGATAAGACCATTTTACAATTTGGGCCCAAGTTAGAAGCAGAGCCTAAGGTGTAAATTATCGATAGTCCATATCTCGGAAACTATAAGAGATAATTCAATTTGGCAACCGGCAATGTAATTAGCATGCCGAATATTACTTGGAATGTGAATTGGAACGAAATCGCCAATAGATAAGACCATTTTACAATTTGGGCCCAAGTTAGAAGCAGAGCCTAAGGTGTAAATTATCGATAGTCCATATCTCGGAAACTATAAGAGATAATTCAATTTGGCAACCGGCAATGTAATTAGCATGCCGAATATTACTTGGAATGTGAATTGGAACGAAATCGCCAATAGATAAGACCATTTTACAATTTGGGCCCAAGTTAGAAGCAGAGCCTAAGGTGTAAATTATCGATAGTCCATATCTCGGAAACTATAAGAGATAATGCAATTTGGCAACCGGCAATGTAATTAGCATGCCGAATATTACTTGGAATGTGAATTGGAACGAAATCGCTAATAGATAAGACCATTTTACAATTTGGGCCCAAGTTAGAAGCAGAGCCTAAGGTGTAAATTATCGATAGTCCATATCTCGGAAACTATAAGAGATAATGCAATTTGGCAACCGGCAATGTAATTAACATGCCGAATATTAATTGGAATGTGAATTGGAACGAAATCGCCAATAGATAAGACCATTTTACAATTTGCGCCCAAGTTAGAAGCAGAGCCTAAGGTGTAAATTATCGATAGTCCATATCTCGGAAACTATAAGAGATAATGCAATTTGGCAACCGGCAATGTAATTAGCATGCCGAATATTACTTGGAATGTGAATTGGAACGAAATCGCCAATAGGTAAGACCATTTTACAATTTGCGCCCAAGTTAGAAGCAGAGCCTAAGGTGTAAATTATCGATAGTCCATATCTCGGAAACTATAAGAGATAATTCAATTTGGCAACCGGCAATGTAATTAGCAGGCCGAATATTACTTGGAATGTGAATTGGAACGAAATCGCCAATAGATAAGACCATTTTACAATTTGGGCCCAAGTTAGAAGCAGAGCCTAAGGTGTAAATTATCGATAGTCCATATCTCGGAAACTATAAGAGATAATGCAATTTGGCAACCGGCAATGTAATTAGCATGCCGAATATTACTTGGAATGTGAATTGGAACGAAATCGCCAATAGATAAGACCATTTTACAATTTGGGCCCAAGTTAGAAGCAGAGCCTAAGGTGTAAATTATCGATAGTCCATATCTCGGAAACTATAAGAGATAATTCAATTTGGCAACCGGCAATGTAATTAGCATGCCGAATATTACTTGGAATGTGAATTGGAACGAAATCGCCAATAGATAAGACCATTTTACAATTTGGGCCCAAGTTAGAAGCAGAACCTAAGGTGTAAATTATCGATAGTCCATATCTCGGAAACTATAAGAGATAATGCAATTTGGCAACCGGCAATGTAATTAGCATGCCGAATATTACTTGGAATGTGAATTGGAACGAAATCGCCAATAGATAAGACCATTTTACAATTTGGGCCCAAGTTAGAAGCAGAGCCTAAGGTGTAAATTATCGATAGTCCATATCTCGGAAACTATAAGAGGTAATGCAATTTGGCAACCGGAAATGTAATTAGCATGCCGAATATTACTTGGAATGTGAATTGGAACGAAATCGCCAATAGATAAGACCATTTTACAATTTGGGCCCAAGTTAGAAGCAGAGCCTAAGGTGTAAATTATCGATAGTCCATATCTCGGAAACTATAAGAGATAATGCAATTTGGCAACCGGCAATGTAATTAGCATGCCGAATATTACTTGGAATGTGAATTGGAACGAAATCGCCAATAGATAAGACCATTTTACAATTTGGGCCCAAGTTAGAAGCAGAGCCTAAGGTGTAAATTATTGATAGTCCATATCTCGGACACTATAAGAGATAATGCAATTTCGCAACCGGCAATGTAATTAGCATGCCGAATATTACTTGGAGTGTGAATTGGAACGAAATCGCCAATAGATAAGACCATTTTACAATTTGGGCCCAAGTTAGAAGCAGAGCCAAAGGTGTAAATTATCGATAGTCCATATCTCGGAAACTATAAGAGATAATGCAATTTGGCAACCGGCAATGTAATTAGCATGCCGAATATTACTTGGAATGTGAATTGGAACGAAATCGCCAATAGATAAGACCATTTTACAATTTGGGCCCAAGTTAGAAGCAGAGCCTAAGGTGTAAATTATCGATAGTCCATATCTCGGAAACTATAAGAGATAATTCAATTTGGCAACCGGCAATGTAATTAGCATGCCGAATATTACTTGGAATGTGAATTGGAACGAAATCGCCAATAGATAAGACCATTTTACAATTTGGGCCCAAGTTAGAAGCAGAGCCTAAGGTGTAAATTATCGATAGTCCATATCTCGGAAACTATAAAAGATAATGCAATTTGGCAACCGGCAATGTAATTAGCATGCCGAATATTACTTGGAATGTGAATTGGAACGAAATCGCCAATAGATAAGACCATTTTACAATTTGGGCCCAAGTTAGAAGCAGAGCCTAAGGTGTAAATTATCGATAGTCCATATCTCGGAAACTATAAGAGATAATTCAATTTGGCAACCGGCAATGTAATTAGCATGCCGAATATTACTTGGAATGTGAATTGGAACGAAATCGCCAATAGAGAAGACCATTTTACAATTTGGGCCCAAGTTAGAAGCAGAGCCTAAGGTGTAAATTATCGATAGTCCATATCTCGGAAACTATAAGTGATAATGCAATTTGGCAACCGGCAATGTAATTAGCATGCCGAATATTACTTGGAATGTGAATTGGAACGAAATCGCCAATAGAGAAGACCATTTTACAATTTGGGCCCAAGTTAGAAGCAGAGCCTAAGGTGTAAATTATCGATAGTCCATATCTCGGAAACTATAAGAGATAATGCAATTTGCCAACCGGCAATGTAATTAGCATGCCGAATATTACTTGGAATGTGAATTGGAACGAAATCGCCAATAGATAAGACCATTTTACAATTTGGGCCCAAGTTAGAAGCAGAGCCTAAGGTGTAAATTATCGATAGTCCATATCTCGGAAACTATAAGAGATAATGCAATTTGGCAACCGGCAATGTAATTAGCATGCTGAATATTACTTGGAATGTGAATTGGAACGAAATCGCCGATAGAGAAGACCATTTTACAATTTGGGCCCAAGTTAGAAGCAGAGCCTAAGGTGTAAATTATCGATAGTCCATATCTCGGAAACTATAAGAGATAATGCAATTTGGCAACCGGCAATGTAATTAGCATGCCGAATATTACTTGGAATGTGAATTGGAACGAAAAGCCAATAGATAAGACCATTTTACAATTTGGGCCCAAGTTAGAAGCAGAGGCTAAGGTGTAAATTATCGATAGTCCATATCTCGGAAACTATAAGAGATAATGCAATTTGGCAACCGGCAATGTAATTAGCATGCCGAATATTACTTGGAATGTGAATTGGAACGAAATCGTCAATAGATAAGACCATTTTACAATTTGGGCCCAAGTTAGAAGCAGAGCCTAAGGTGTAAATTATCGATAGTCCATATCTCAGAAACTATAAGAGATAATGCAATTTGGCAACCGGCAATGTAATTAGCATGCCGAATATTACTTGGAATGTGAATTGGAACGAAATCGCCAATAGATAAAACCATTTTACAATTTGTGCCCAAGTTAGAAGCAGAGCCTAAGGTGTAAATTATCGATAGTCCATATCTCGGAAACTATAAGAGGTAATGCAATTTGGCAACCGGAAATGTAATTAGCATGCCGAATATTACTTGGAATGTGAATTGGAACGAAATCGCCAATAGATAAGACCATTTTACAATTTGGGCCCAAGTTAGAAGCAGAGCCTAAGGTGTAAATTATCGATAGTCCATATCTCGGAAACTATAAGAGATAATGCAATTTGGCAACCGGCAATGTAATTAGCATGCCGAATATTACTTGGAATGTGAATTGGAACGAAATCGCCAATAGATAAGACCATTTTACAATTTGGGCCCAAGTTAGAAGCAGAGCCTAAGGTGTAAATTATTGATAGTCCATATCTCGGACACTATAAGAGATAATGCAATTTCGCAACCGGCAATGTAATTAGCATGCCGAATATTACTTGGAGTGTGAATTGGAACGAAATCGCCAATAGATAAGACCATTTTACAATTTGGGCCCAAGTTAGAAGCAGAGCCAAAGGTGTAAATTATCGATAGTCCATATCTCGGAAACTATAAGAGATAATGCAATTTGGCAACCGGCAATGTAATTAGCATGCCGAATATTACTTGGAATGTGAATTGGAACGAAATCGCCAATAGATAAGACCATTTTACAATTTGGGCCCAAGTTAGAAGCAGAGCCTAAGGTGTAAATTATCGATAGTCCATATCTCGGAAACTATAAGAGATAATTCAATTTGGCAACCGGCAATGTAATTAGCATGCCGAATATTACTTGGAATGTGAATTGGAACGAAATCGCCAATAGATAAGACCATTTTACAATTTGGGCCCAAGTTAGAAGCAGAGCCTAAGGTGTAAATTATCGATAGTCCATATCTCGGAAACTATAAAAGATAATGCAATTTGGCAACCGGCAATGTAATTAGCATGCCGAATATTACTTGGAATGTGAATTGGAACGAAATCGCCAATAGATAAGACCATTTTACAATTTGGGCCCAAGTTAGAAGCAGAGCCTAAGGTGTAAATTATCGATAGTCCATATCTCGGAAACTATAAGAGATAATTCAATTTGGCAACCGGCAATGTAATTAGCATGCCGAATATTACTTGGAATGTGAATTGGAACGAAATCGCCAATAGAGAAGACCATTTTACAATTTGGGCCCAAGTTAGAAGCAGAGCCTAAGGTGTAAATTATCGATAGTCCATATCTCGGAAACTATAAGTGATAATGCAATTTGGCAACCGGCAATGTAATTAGCATGCCGAATATTACTTGGAATGTGAATTGGAACGAAATCGCCAATAGAGAAGACCATTTTACAATTTGGGCCCAAGTTAGAAGCAGAGCCTAAGGTGTAAATTATCGATAGTCCATATCTCGGAAACTATAAGAGATAATGCAATTTGCCAACCGGCAATGTAATTAGCATGCCGAATATTACTTGGAATGTGAATTGGAACGAAATCGCCAATAGATAAGACCATTTTACAATTTGGGCCCAAGTTAGAAGCAGAGCCTAAGGTGTAAATTATCGATAGTCCATATCTCGGAAACTATAAGAGATAATGCAATTTGGCAACCGGCAATGTAATTAGCATGCCGAATATTACTTGGAATGTGAATTGGAACGAAATCGCCGATAGAGAAGACCATTTTACAATTTGGGCCCAAGTTAGAAGCAGAGCCTAAGGTGTAAATTATCGATAGTCCATATCTCGGAAACTATAAGAGATAATGCAATTTGGCAACCGGCAATGTAATTAGCATGCCGAATATTACTTGGAATGTGAATTGGAACGAAAAGCCAATAGATAAGACCATTTTACAATTTGGGCCCAAGTTAGAAGCAGAGGCTAAGGTGTAAATTATCGATAGTCCATATCTCGGAAACTATAAGAGATAATGCAATTTGGCAACCGGCAATGTAATTAGCATGCCGAATATTACTTGGAATGTGAATTGGAACGAAATCGTCAATAGATAAGACCATTTTACAATTTGGGCCCAAGTTAGAAGCAGAGCCTAAGGTGTAAATTATCGATAGTCCATATCTCAGAAACTATAAGAGATAATGCAATTTGGCAACCGGCAATGTAATTAGCATGCCGAATATTACTTGGAATGTGAATTGGAACGAAATCGCCAATAGATAAAACCATTTTACAATTTGTGCCCAAGTTAGAAGCAGAGCCTAAGGTGTAAATTATCGATAGTCCATATCTCGGAAACTATAAGAGATAATGCAATTTGGCAACCGGCAATGTAATTAGCATGCCGAGTATTACTTGGAATGTGAATTGGAACGAAATCGCCAATAGATAAGACCATTTTACAATTTGGGCCCAAGTTAGAAGCAGAGCCTAAGGTGTAAATTATCGATAGTCCATATCTCGGAAACTATAAGAGATAATGCAATTTGGCAACCGGCAATGTAATTAGCATGCCGAATATTACTTGGAATGTGAATTGGAACGAAATCGCCAATAGATAAGACCATTTTACAATTTGGGCCCAAGTTAGAAGCAGAGCCTAAGGTGTAAATTATTGATAGTCCATATCTCGGAAACTATAAGAGATAATGCAATTTCGCAATCGGCAATGTAATTAGCATGCCGAATATCACTTGGAATGTGAATTGGGACGAAATCGCCAATAGATAAGACCATTTTACAATTTGGGCCCAAGTTAGAAGCAGAGCCTAAGGTGTAAATTATCGATAGTCCATATCTCGGAAACTATAAGAGATAATGCAATTTGGCAACCGGCAATGTAATTAGCATGCCGAATATTACTTGGAATGTGAATTGGAACGAAATCGCCAATAGATAAGACCATTTTACAATTTGGGCCCAAGTTAGAAGCAGAGCCTAAGGTGTAAATTATCGATAGTCCATATCTCGGAAACTATAAGAGATAATGCAATTTGGCAACCGGCAATGTAATTAGCATGCCGAATATTACTTGGAGTGTGAATTGGAACGAAATCGCCAATAGGTAAGACCATTTTACAATTTGGGCCCAAGTTAGAAGCAGAGCCTAAGGTGTAAATTATCGATAGTCCATATCTCGGAAACTATAAGAGATAATGCAATTTGGCAACCGGTAATGTAATTAGCATGCCCAATATTACTTGGAATGTGAATTGGAACGAAATCGCCAATAGATAAGGCCATTTTACAATTTGGGCCCAAGTTAGAAGCAGAGCCTAAGGTGTAAATTATCGATAGTCCATATCTCGGAAACTATAAGAGATAATGCAATTTGGCAACCGGCAATGTAATAATCATGCCGAATATTACTTGGAATGTGAATTGGAACGAAATCGCCAATAGATAAGACCATTTTACAATTTGGGCCCAAGTTAGAAGCAGAGCCTAAGGTGTAAATTATCGATAGTCCATATCTCGGAAACTATAAGAGATAATGCAATTTGGCAACCGGAAATGTAATTAGCATGCCGAATATTACTTGGAATGTGAATTGGAACGAAATCGCCAATAGATAAGACCATTTTACAATTTGGGCCCAAGTTAGAAGCAGAGCCTAAGGTGTAAATTATTGATAGTCCATATCTCGGAAACTATAAGAGATAATGCAATTTCGCAACCGGCAATGTAATTAGCATGCCGAATATCACTTGGAATGTGAATTGGGACGAAATCGCCAATAGATAAGACCATTTTACAATTTGGGCCCAAGTTAGAAGCAGAGCCTAAGGTGTAAATTATCGATAGTCCATATCTCGGAAACTATAAGAGATAATGCAATTTGGCAACCGGCAATGTAATTAGCATGCCGAATATTACTTGGAATGTGAATTGGAACGAAATCGCCAATAGATAAGACCATTTTACAATTTGGGCCCAAGTTAGAAGCAGAGCCTAAGGTGTAAATTATCGATAGTCCATATCTCGGAAACTATAAGAGATAATGCAATTTGGCAACCGGCAATGTAATTAGCATGCCGAATATTACTTGGAATGTGAATTGGAACGAAATCGCCAATAGATAAGACCATTTTACAATTTGGGCCCAAGTTATAAGCAGAGCCTATGGTGTAAATTATCGATAGTCCATATCTCGGAAACTATAAGAGATAATGCAATTTGGCAACCGGCAATGTAATTAGCACGCCGAATATTACTTGGAATGTGAATTGGAACGAAATCGCCAATAGATAAGACCATTTTACAATTTGGGCCCAAGTTAGAAGCAGAGCCTAAGGTGTAAATTATCGATAGTCCATATCTCGGAAACTATAAGAGTTAATGCAATTTGGCAACCGGCAATGTAATTAGCATGCCGAATATTACTTGGAATGTGAATTGGAACGAAATCGCCAATAGATAAGACCATTTGACAATTTGGGCCCAAGTTAGAAGCAGAGCCTAAGGTGTAAATTATCGATAGTCCATATCTCGGAAACTATAAGAGATAATGCAATTTGGCAACCGGCAATGTAATTAGCATGCCTAATATTACTTGGAATGTGAATTGGAACGAAATCGCCAACAGATAAGACCATTTTACAATTTGGGCCCAAGTTAGAAGCAGAGCCTAAGGTGTAAATTATCGATAGTCCATATCTCGGAAACTATAAGAGATAAAGCAATTTGGCAACCGGCAATGTAATTAGCATGCCGAATATTACTTGGAATGTGAATTGGAACGAAATCGCCAATAGATAAGACCATTTTAAAATTTGGGCCCAAGTTAGAAGCAGAGCCTAAGGTGTAAATTATTGATAGTCCATATCTCGGAAACTATAAGAGATAATGCAATTTCGCAACCAGCAATGTAATTAGCATGCCGAATATTACTTGGAGTGTGAATTGGAACGAAATCGCCAATAGGTAAGACCATTTTACAATTTGGGCCCAAGTTAGAAGCAGAGCCTAAGGTGTAAATTATCGATAGTCCATATCTCGGAAACTATAAGAGATAATGCAATTTGGCAACCGGCAATGTAATTAGCATGCCGAATATTACTTGGAATGTTAATTGGAACGAAATCGCCAATAGATAAGGCCATTTTACAATTTGGGCCCAAGTTAGAAGCAGAGCCTAAGGTGTAAATTATCGATAGTCCATATCTCGGAAACTATAAGAGATAATGCAATTTGGCAACCGGCAATGTAATTAGCATGCCGAATATTACTTGGAATGTGAATTGGAACGAAATCGCCAATAGATAAGACCATTTTACAATTTGGGCCCAAGTTAGAAGCAGAGCCTAAGGTGTAAATTATTGATAGTCCATATCTCGGAAACTATAAGAGATAATGCAATTTCGCAACCGGCAATGTAATTAGCATGCCGAATATTACTTTGAGTGTGAATTGGAACGAAATCGCCAATAGATAAGACCATTTTACAATTTGGGCCCAAGTTAGAAGCAGAGCCTAAGGTGTAAATTATCGATAGTCCATATCTCGGAAACTATAAGAGATAATGCAATTTGGCAACCGGCAATGTAATTAGCATGCCGAATATTACTTGGAATGTGAATTGGAACGAAATCGCCAATAGATAAGACCATTTTACAATTTGGGCCCAAGTTAGAAGCAGAGCCTAAGGTGTAAATTATCGATAGTCCATATCTCGGAAACTATAAGAGATAATGCAATTTGGCAACCGGCAATGTAATTAGCATGCCGAATATTACTTGGAATGTGAATTGGAACGAAATCGCCAATAGATAAGACCATTTTACAATTTGGGCCCAAGTTAGAAGCAGAGCCTAAGGTGTAAATTATTGATAGTCCACATCTCGGAAACTATAAGAGATAATGCAATTTGGCAACCGGCAATGTAATTAGCATGCCGAATATTACTTGGAATGTGAATTGGAACGAAATCGCCAATAGATAAGACCATTTTACAATTTGGGCCCAAGTTAGAAGCAGAGCCTAAGGTGTAAATTATCGATAGTCCATATCTCGGAAACTATTAGAGATAATGCAATTTGGCAACCGGCAATGTAATTAGCATGCCGAATATTACTTGGAATGTGAATTGGAACGAAATCGCCAGTAGATAAGACCATTTTACAATTTGGGCCCAAGTTAGAAGCAGAGCCTAAGGTGTAAATTATTGATAGTCCATATCTCGGAAACTATAAGAGATAATGCAATTTCGCAACCGGCAATGTAATTAGCATGCCGAATATCACTTGGAATGTGAATTGGGACGAAATCGCCAATAGATAAGACCATTTTACAATTTGGGCCCAAGTTAGAAGCAGAGCCTAAGGTGTAAATTATCGATAGTCCATATCTCGGAAACTATAAGAGATAATGCAATTTGGCAACCGGCAATGTAATTAGCATGCCGAATATTACTTGGAATGTGAATTGGAACGAAATCGCCAATAGATAAGACCATTTTACAATTTGGGCCCAAGTTAGAAGCAGAGCCTAAGGTGTAAATTATTGATAGTCCACATCTCGGAAACTATAAGAGATAATGCAATTTGGCAACCGGCAATGTAATTAGCATGCCGAATATTACTTGGAATGTGAATTGGAACGAAATCGCCAATAGATAAGACCATTTTACAATTTGGGCCCAAGTTAGAAGCAGAGCCTAAGGTGTAAATTATCGATAGTCCATATCTCGGAAACTATTAGAGATAATGCAATTTGGCAACCGGCAATGTAATTAGCATGCCGAATATTACTTGGAATGTGAATTGGAACGAAATCGCCAGTAGATAAGACCATTTTACAATTTGGGCCCAAGTTAGAAGCAGAGCCTAAGGTGTAAATTATTGATAGTCCATATCTCGGAAACTATAAGAGATAATGCAATTTCGCAACCGGCAATGTAATTAGCATGCCGAATATCACTTGGAATGTGAATTGGGACGAAATCGCCAATAGATAAGACCATTTTACAATTTGGGCCCAAGTTAGAAGCAGAGCCTAAGGTGTAAATTATCGATAGTCCATATCTCGGAAACTATAAGAGATAATGCAATTTGGCAACCGGCAATGTAATTAGCATGCCGAATATTACTTGGAATGTGAATTGGAACGAAATCGCCAATAGATAAGACCATTTTACAATTTGGGCCCAAGTTAGAAGCAGAGCCTAAGGTGTAAATTATCGATAGTCCATATCTCGGAAACTATAAGAGATAATGCAATTTGGCAACCGGCAATGTAATTAGCATGCCGAATATTACTTGGAATGTGAATTGGAACGAAATCGCCAATAGGTAATGCTATTTTACAATTTGGGCCCAAGTTAGAAGCAGAGCCTAAGGTGTAAATTATCGATAGTCCATATCTCGGAAACTATAAGAGATAATGCAATTTGGCAACCGGCAATGTAATTAGCATGCCGAATATTACTTGGAATGTGAATTGGAACGAAATCGCCAATAGATAAGACCATTTTACAATTTGGGCCCAAGTTAGAAGCAGAGCCTAAGGTGTAAATTATCGATAGTCCATATCTCGGAAACTATAAGAAATAATGCAATTTGGCAACCGGCAATGTAATTAGCATGCCGAATATTACTTGGAATGTGAATTGGAACGAAATCGCCAATAGGTAAGACCATTTTACAATTTGGGCCCAAGTTAGAAGCAGAGCCTAAGGTGTAAATTATTGATAGTCCATATCTCGGAAACTATAAGAGATAATGCAATTTCGCAACCGGCAATGTAATTAGCATGCCGAATATCACTTGGAATGTGAATTGGGACGAAATCGCCAATAGATAAGACCATTTTACAATTTGGGCCCAAGTTAGAAGCAGAGCCTAAGGTGTAAATTATCGATAGTCCATATCTCGGAAACTATAAGAGATAATGCAATTTGGCAACCGGCAATGTAATTAGCATGCCGAATATTACTTGGAATGTGAATTGGAACGAAATCGCCAATAGATAAGACCATTTTACAATTTGGGCCCAAGTTAGAAGCAGAGCCTAAGATGTAAATTATCGATAGTCCATATCTTGGAAACTATAAGAGATAATGCAATTTGGCAACCGGCAATGTAATTAGCATGCCGAATATTACTTGGAATGTGAATTGGAACGAAATCGCCAATAGGTAAGACCATTTTACAATTTGGGCCCAAGTTAGAAGCAGAGCCTAAGGTGTAAATTATTGATAGTCCATATCTCGGAAACTATAAGAGATAATGCAATTTCGCAACCGGCAATGTAATTAGCATGCCGAATATCACTTGGAATGTGAATTGGGACGAAATCGCCAATAGATAAGACCATTTTACAATTTGGGCCCAAGTTAGAAGCAGAGCCTAAGGTGTAAATTATCGAGAGTCCATATCTCGGAAACTATAAGAGATAATGCAATTTGGCAACCGGCAATGTAATTAGCATGCCGAATATTACTTGGAATGTGAATTGGAACGAAATCGCCAATAGATAAGACCATTTTACAATTTGGGCCCAAGTTAGAAGCAGAGCCTAAGGTGTAAATTATCGATAGTCCATATCTCGGAAACTATAAGAGATAATGCAATTTGGCAACCGGCAATGTAATTAGCATGCCGAATATTACTTGGAATGTGAATTGGAACGAAATCGCCAATAGATAAGACCATTTTACAATTTGGGCCCAAGTTAGAAGCAGAGCCTAAGGTGTAAATTATTGATAGTCCATATCTCGGAAACTATAAGAGATAATGCAATTTGGCAACCGGCAATGTAATTAGCATGCCGAATATTACTTGGAATGTGAATTGGAACGAAATCGCCAATAGATAAGACCATTTTACAATTTGGGCCCAAGTTAGAAGCAGAGCCTAAGGTGTAAATTATCGATAGTCCATATCTCGGAAACTATTAGAGATAATGCAATTTGGCAACCGGCAATGTAATTAGCATGCCGAATATTACTTGGAATGTGAATTGGAACGAAATCGCCAATAGATAAGACCATTTTACAATTTGGGCCCAAGTTAGAAGCAGAGCCTAAGGTGTAAATTATTGATAGTCCATATCTCGGAAACTATAAGAGATAATGCAATTTCGCAACCGGCAATGTAATTAGCATGCCGAATATCACTTGGAATGTGAATTGGGACGAAATCGCCAATAGATAAGACCATTTTACAATTTGGGCCCAAGTTAGAAGCAGAGCCTAAGGTGTAAATTATCGATAGTCCATATCTCGGAAACTATAAGAGATAATGCAATTTGGCAACCGGCAATGTAATTAGCATGCCGAATATTACTTGGAATGTGAATTGGAACGAAATCGCCAATAGATAAGACCATTTTACAATTTGGGCCCAAGTTAGAAGCAGAGCCTAAGGTGTAAATTATCGATAGTCCATATCTCGGAAACTATAAGAGATAATGCAATTTGGCAACCGGCAATGTAATTAGCATGCCGAATATTACTTGGAATGTGAATTGGAACGAAATCGCCAATAGGTAATGCTATTTTACAATTTGGGCCCAAGTTAGAAGCAGAGCCTAAGGTGTAAATTATCGATAGTCCATATCTCGGAAACTATAAGAGATAATGCAATTTGGCAACCGGCAATGTAATTAGCATGCCGAATATTACTTGGAATGTGAATTGGAACGAAATCGCCAATAGATAAGACCATTTTACAATTTGGGCCCAAGTTAGAAGCAGAGCCTAAGGTGTAAATTATCGATAGTCCATATCTCGGAAACTATAAGAAATAATGCAATTTGGCAACCGGCAATGTAATTAGCATGCCGAATATTACTTGGAATGTGAATTGGAACGAAATCGCCAATAGGTAAGACCATTTTACAATTTGGGCCCAAGTTAGAAGCAGAGCCTAAGGTGTAAATTATTGATAGTCCATATCTCGGAAACTATAAGAGATAATGCAATTTCGCAACCGGCAATGTAATTAGCATGCCGAATATCACTTGGAATGTGAATTGGGACGAAATCGCCAATAGATAAGACCATTTTACAATTTGGGCCCAAGTTAGAAGCAGAGCCTAAGGTGTAAATTATCGATAGTCCATATCTCGGAAACTATAAGAGATAATGCAATTTGGCAACCGGCAATGTAATTAGCATGCCGAATATTACTTGGAATGTGAATTGGAACGAAATCGCCAATAGATAAGACCATTTTACAATTTGGGCCCAAGTTAGAAGCAGAGCCTAAGATGTAAATTATCGATAGTCCATATCTTGGAAACTATAAGAGATAATGCAATTTGGCAACCGGCAATGTAATTAGCATGCCGAATATTACTTGGAATGTGAATTGGAACGAAATCGCCAATAGGTAAGACCATTTTACAATTTGGGCCCAAGTTAGAAGCAGAGCCTAAGGTGTAAATTATTGATAGTCCATATCTCGGAAACTATAAGAGATAATGCAATTTCGCAACCGGCAATGTAATTAGCATGCCGAATATCACTTGGAATGTGAATTGGGACGAAATCGCCAATAGATAAGACCATTTTACAATTTGGGCCCAAGTTAGAAGCAGAGCCTAAGGTGTAAATTATCGATAGTCCATATCTCGGAAACTATAAGAGATAATGCAATTTGGCAACCGGCAATGTAATTAGCATGCCGAATATTACTTGGAATGTGAATTGGAACGAAATCGCCAATAGATAAGACCATTTTACAATTTGGGCCCAAGTTAGAAGCAGAGCCTAAGGTGTAAATTATCGATAGTCCATATCTCGGAAACTATAAGAGATAATGCAATTTGGCAACCGGCAATGTAATTAGCATGCCGAATATTACTTGGAATGTGAATTGGAACGAAATCGCCAATAGATAAGACCATTTTACAATTTGGGTCCAAGTTAGAAGTAGAGCCTAAGGTGTAAATTATCGATAGTCCATATCTCGGAAACTATAAGAGATAATGCAATTTGGCAACCGGCAATGTAATTAGCATGCCGAATATTACTTGGAATGTGAATTGGAACGAAATCGCCAATAGATAAGACCATTTTACAATTTGGGCCCAAGTTATAAGCAGAGCCTATGGTGTAAATTATCGATAGTCCATATCTCGGAAACTATAAGAGATAATGCAATTTGGCAACCGGCAATGTAATTAGCATGCCGAATATTACTTGGAATGTGAATTGGAACGAAATCGCCAATAGATAAGACCATTTTACAATTTGGGCCCAAGTTAGAAGCAGAGCCTAAGGTGTAAATTATCGATAGTCCATATCTCGGAAACTATATGAGTTAATGCAATTTGGCAACCGGCAATGTAATTAGCATGCCGAATATTACTTGGAATGTGAATTGGAACGAAATCGCCAATAGATAAGACCATTTTACAATTTGGGCCCAAGTTAGAAGCAGAGCCTAAGGTGTAAATTATCGATAGTCCATATCTCGGAAACTATAAGAGATAATGCAATTTGGCAACCGGCAATGTAATTAGCATGCCGAATATTACTTGGAATGTGAATTGGAACGAAATCGCCAACAGATAAGACCATTTTACAATTTGGGCCCAAGTTAGAAGCAGAGCCTAAGGTGTAAATTATCGATAGTCCATATCTCGGAAACTATAAGAGATAATGCAATTTGGCAACCGGCAATGTAATTAGCATGCCGAATATTACTTGGAATGTGAATTGGAACGAAATCGCCAATAGATAAGACCATTTTACAATTTGGGCCCAAGTTAGAAGCAGAGCCTAAGGTGTAAATTATTGATAGTCCATATCTCGGAAACTATAAGAGATAATGCAATTTCGCAACCGGCAATGTAATTAGCATGCCGAATATTACTTGGAGTGTGAATTGGAACGAAATCGCCAATAGGTAAGACCATTTTACAATTTGGGCCCAAGTTAGAAGCAGAGCCTAAGGTGTAAATTATCGATAGTCCATATCTCGGAAACTATAAGAGATAATGCAATTTGGCAACCGGCAATGTAATTAACATGCCGAATATTACTTGGAATGTTAATTGGAACGAAATCGCCAATAGATAAGGCCATTTTACAATTTGGGCCCAAGTTAGAAGCAGAGCCTAAGGTGTAAATTATCGATAGTCCATATCTCGGAAACTATAAGAGATAATGCAATTTGGCAACCGGCAATGTAATTAGCATGCCGAATATTACTTGGAATGTGAATTGGAACGAAATCGCCAATAGATAAGACCATTTTACAATTTGGGCCCAAGTTAGAAGCAGAGCCTAAGGTGTAAATTATTGATAGTCCATATCTCGGAAACTATAAGAGATAATGCAATTTCGCAACCGGCAATGTAATTAGCATGCCGAATATTACTTTGAGTGTGAATTGGAACGAAATCGCCAATAGATAAGACCATTTTACAATTTGGGCCCAAGTTAGAAGCAGAGCCTAAGGTGTAAATTATCGATAGTCCATATCTCGGAAACTATAAGAGATAATGCAATTTGGCAACCGGCAACGTAATTAGCATGCCGAATATTACTTGGAATGTGAATAGGAACGAAATCGCCAATAGATAAGACCATTTTACAATTTGGGCCCAAGTTAGAAGCAGAGCCTAAGGTATAAATTATTGATAGTTCATATCTCGGAAACTATAAGAGATAATGCAATTTGGCAACCGGCAATGTAATTAGCATGCCGAATATTACTTGGAATGTGAATTGGAACGAAATCGCCAATAGATAAGACCATTTTACAATTTGGGCCCAAGTTAGAAGCAGAGCCTAAGGTGTAAATTATCGATAGTCCATATCTCGGAAACTATAAGACATAATGCAATTTGGCAACCGGCAATGTAATTAGCATGCCGAATATTACTTGGAATGTGAATTGGAACGAAATCGCCAATAGATAAGACCATTTTACAATTTGGGCCCAAGTTAGAAGCAGAGCCTAAGGTGTAAATTATTGATAGTCCATATCTCGGAAACTATAAGAGATAATGCAATTTCGCAACCGGCAATGTAATTAGCATGCCGAATATCACTTGGAATGTGAATTGGGACGAAATCTCCAATAGATAAGACCATTTTACAATTTGGGCCCAAGTTAGAAGCAGAGCCTAAGGTGTAAATTATCGATAGTCCATATCTCGGAAACTATAAGAGATAATGCAATTTGGCAACCGGCAATGTAATTAGCATGCCGAATATTACTTGGAATGTGAATTGGAACGAAATCGCCAATAGATAAGACCATTTTACAATTTGGGCCCAAGTTAGAAGCAGAGCCTAAGGTGTAAATTATCGATAGTCCATATCTCGGAAACTATAAGAGATAATGCAATTTGGCAACCGGCAATGTAATTAGCATGCCGAATATTACTTGGAATGTGAATTGGAACGAAATCGCCAATAGGTAAGGCTATTTTACAATTTGGGCCCAAGTTAGAAGCAGAGCCTAAGGTGTAAATTATCGATAGTCCATATCTCGGAAACTATAAGAGATAATGCAATTTCGCAACCGGCAATGTAATTAGCATGCCGAATATTACTTGGAATGTGAATTGGAACGAAATCGCCAATAGATAAGACCATTTTACAATTTGGGCCCAAGTTAGAAGCAGAGCCTAAGGTGTAAATTATCGATAGTCCATATCTCGGAAACTATAAGAGATAATGCAATTTGGCAACCGGCAATGTAATTAGCATGCCGAATATTACTTGGAATGTGAATTGGAACGAAATCGCCAATAGGTAAGACCATTTTACAATTTGGGCCCAAGTTAGAAGCAGAGCCTAAGGTGTAAATTATCGATAGTCCATATCTCGGAAACTATAAGAGATAATGCAATTTGGCAACCGGCAATGTAATTAGCATGCCGAATATTACTTGGAATGTGAATTGGAACGAAATCGCCAATAGATAAGACCATTTTACAATTTGGGCCCAAGTTAGAAGCAGAGCCTAACATGTAAATTATCGATAGTCCATATCTTGGAAACTATAAGAGATAATGCAATTTGGCAACCGGCAATGTAATTAGCATGCCGAATATTACTTGGAATGTGAATTGGAACGAAATCGCCAATAGATAAGACCATTTTACAATTTGGGCCCAAGTTAGAAGCAGAGCCTAAGGTGTAAATTATCGATAGTCCATATCTCGGAAACTATAAGAGATAATTCAATTTGGCAACCGGCAATGTAATTAGCATGCCGGATATTACCTGGAATGTGAATTGGAACGAAATCGCCAATAGATAAGACCATTTTACAATTTGGGCCCAAGTTAGAAGCAGAGCATAAGGTGTAAATTATCGATAGTCCATATCTCGGAAACTATAAGAGATAATTCAATTTGGCAACCGGCAATGTAATTAGCATGCCGGATATTACTTGGAATGTGAATTGGAACGAAATCGCCAATAGATAAGACCATTTTACAATTTGGGCCCAAGTTAGAAGCAGAGCCTAAGGTGTAAATTACCGATAGTCCATATCTCGGAAACTATAAGAGATAATGCAATTTGGCAACCGGCAATGTAATTAGCATGCCGAATATTACTTGGAATGTGAATTGGAACGAAATCGCCAATAGATAAGACGATTTTACAATTTGGGCCCAAGTTAGAAGCAGAGCCTAAGGTGTAAATTATCGATAGTCCATATCTCGGAAACTATAAGAGATAATGCAATTTGGCAACCGGCAATGTAATTAGCATGCCGAATATTACTTGGAATGTGAATTGGAACGAAATCGCCAATAGATAAGACCATTTTACAATTTGGGCCCAAGTTAGAAGCAGAGCCTAAGGTGTAAATTATCGATAGTCCATATCTCGGAAACTATAAGAGATAATGCAATTTTGCAACCGGCAATGTAATTAGCATGCCGAATATTACTTGGAATGTGAATTGGAACGAAATCGCCAATAGGTAAGACCATTTTACAATTTGGGCCCAAGTTAGAAGCAGAGCCTAAGATGTAAATTATCGATAGTCCATATCTCGGAAACTATAAGAGATAATTCAATTTGGCAACCGGCAATGTAATTAGCATGCCGAATATTACTTGGAATGTGAATTGGAACGAAATCGCCAATAGAGAAGACTATTTTACAATTTGGGCCCAAGTTAGAAGCAGAGCCTAAGGTGTAAATTATCGATAGTCCATATCTCGGAAACTATAAGAGATAATGCAATTTGGCAACCGGCAATGTAATTAGCATGCCGAATATTACTTGGAATGTGAATTGGAACGAAATCGCCAATAGAGAAGACCGTTTTACAATTTGGGCCCAAGTTAGAAGCAGAGCCTAAGGTGTAAATTATCGATAGTCCATATCTCGGAAACTATAAGTGATAATGCAATTTGGCAACCGGCAATGTAATTAGCATGCCGAATATTACTTGGAATGTGAATTGGAACGAAATCGCCAATAGAGAAGACCATTTTACAATTTGGGCCCAAGTTAGAAGCAGAGCCTAAGGTGTAAATTATCGATAGTCCATATCTCGGAAACTATAAGAGATAATGCAATTTGCCAACCGGCAATGTAATTAGCATGCCGAATATTACTTGGAATGTGAATTGGAACGAAATCGCCAATAGATAAGACCATTTTACAATTTGGGCCCAAGTTAGAAGCAGAGCCTAAGGTGTAAATTATCGATAGTCCATATCTCGGAAACTATAAGAGATAATGCAATTTGGCAACCGGCAATGTAATTAGCATGCCGAATATTACTTGGAATGTGAATTGGAACGAAATCGCCGATAGAGAAGACCATTTTACAATTTGGGCCCAAGTTAGAAGCAGAGCCTAAGGTGTAAATTATCGATAGTCCATATCTCGGAAACTATAAGAGATAATGCAATTTGGCAACCGGCAATGTAATTAGCATGCCGAATATTACTTGGAATGTGAATTGGAACGAAAACGCCAATAGATAAGACCATTTTACAATTTGGGCCCAAGTTAGAAGCAGAGGCTAAGGTGTAAATTATCGATAGTCCATATCTCGGAAACTATAAGAGATAATGCAATTTGGCAACAGGCAATGTAATTAGCATGCCGAATATTACTTGGAATGTGAATTGGAACGAAATCGCCAATAGATAAGACCATTTTACAATTTGGGCCCAAGTTAGAAGCAGAGCCTAAGGTGTAAATTATTGATAGTCCATATCTCGGAAACTATAAGAGATAATGCAATTTCGCAACCGGCAATGTAATTAGCATGCCGAATATTACTTGGAGTGTGAATTGGAACGAAATCGCCAATAGATAAGACCATTTTACAATTTGGGCCCAAGTTAGAAGCAGAGGTTAAGGTGTAAATTATCGATAGTCCATATCTCGGAAACTATAAGAGATAATGCAATTTGGCAACCGGCAATGTAATTAGCATGCCGAATATTACTTGGAATGTGAATTGGAACGAAATCGCCAATAGATAAGACCATTTTACAATTTGGGCCCAAGTTAGAAGCAGAGCCTAAGGTGTAAATTATTGATAGTCCATATCTCGGAAACTATAAGAGATAATGCAATTTGGCAACCGGCAATGTAATTAGCATGCCGAATATTACTTGGAATGTGAATTGGAACGAAATCGCCAATAGATAAGACCATTTTACAATTTGGGCCCAAGTTAGAAGCAGAGCCTAAGGTGTAAATTATCGATAGTCCATATCTCGGAAACTATAAGAGATAATGCAATTTGGCAACAGGCAATGTAATTAGCATGCCGAATATTACTTGGAATGTGAATTGGAACGAAATCGTCAATAGATAAGACCATTTTACAATTTGGGCCCAAGTTAGAAGCAGAGCCTAAGGTGTAAATTATCGATAGTCCATATCTCGGAAACTATAAGAGATAATGCAATTTGGCAACCGGAAATGTAATTAGCATGCCGAATATTACTTGGAATGTGAATTGGAACGAAATCGCCAATAGATAAAACCATTTTACAATTTGGGCCCAAGTTAGAAGCAGAGCCTAAGGTGTAAATTATCGATAGTCCATATCTCGGAAACTATGAGAGATAATGCAATTTGGCAACCGGCAATGTAATTAGCATGCCGAATATTACTTGGAATGTGAATTGGAACGAAATCGCCAATAGATAAGGCCATTTTACAATTTGGGCCCAAGTTAGAAGCAGAGCCTAAGGTGTAAATTATTGATAGTCCATATCTCGGAAACTATAAGAGATAATGCAATTTCGCAACCGGCAATGTAATTAGCATGCCGAATATCACTTGGAATGTGAATTGGGACGAAATCGCCAATAGATAAGACCATTTTACAATTTGGGCCCAAGTTAGAAGCAGAGCCTAAGGTGTAAATTATCGATAGTCCATATCTCGGAAACTATAAGAGATAATGCAATTTGGCAACCGGCAATGTAATTAGCATGCCGAATATTACTTGGAATGTGAATCGGAACGAAATCGCCAATAGATAAGACCATTTTACAATTTGGGCCCAAGTTAGAAGCAGAGCCTAAGGTGTAAATTATCGATAGTCCATATCTCGGAAACTATAAGAGATAATTCAATTTGGCAACCGGCAATGTAATTAGCATGCCGAATATTACTTGGAATGTGAATTGGAACGAAATCGCCAATAGATAAGACCATTTTACAATTTGGGCCCAAGTTAGAAGCAGGGCCTAAGGTGTAAATTATCGATAGTCCATATCTAAGAAACTATAAGAGATAATGCAATTTGGCAACCGGCAATGTAATTAGCATGCCGAATATTACTTGGAATGTGAATTGGAACGAAATCGCCAATAGATAAGACCATTTTACAATTTGGGCCCAAGTTAGAAGCAGAGCCTAAGGTGTAAATTATCGATAGTCCATATCTCGGAAACTATAAGAGATAATGCAATTTGGCAACCGGCAATGTAATTAGCATGCGGAATATTACTTGGAATGTGAATTGGAACGAAATCGCCAATAGATAAGACCATTTTACAATTTGGGCCCAAGTTAGAAGCAGAGCCTAAGGTGTAAATTATCGATAGTCCATATCTCGGAAACTATAAGAGATAATGCAATTTGGCAACCGGCAATGTAATTAGCATGCCGAATATTACTTGGAATGTGAATTGGAACGAAATCGCCAATAGATAAGACCATTTTACAATTTGGGATCAAGTTAGAAGCAGAGCCTAAGGTGTAAATTATCGATAGTCCATATCTCGGAAACTATAAGAGATAATGCAATTTGGCAACCGGCAATGTAATTAGCATGCCGAATATTACTTGGAATGTGAATTGGAACGAAATCGCTAATAGATAAGACCATTTTACAATTTGGGCCCAAGTTAGAAGCAGAGCCTAAGGTGTAAATTATCGATAGTCCATATCTCGGAAACTATAAGAGATAATGCAATTTGGCAACCGGCAATGTAATTAACATGCCGAATATTAATTGGAATGTGAATTGGAACGAAATCGCCAATAGATAAGACCATTTTACAATTTGCGCCCAAGTTAGAAGCAGAGCCTAAGGTGTAAATTATCGATAGTCCATATCTCGGAAACTATAAGAGATAATGCAATTTGGCAACCGGCAATGTAATTAGCATGCCGAATATTACTTGGAATGTGAATTGGAACGAAATCGCCAATAGGTAATACCATTTTACAATTTGCGCCCAAGTTAGAAGCAGAGCCTAAGGTGTAAATTATCGATAGTCCATATCTCGGAAACTATAAGAGATAATTCAATTTGGCAACCGGCAATGTAATTAGCAGGCCGAATATTACTTGGAATGTGAATTGGAACGAAATCGCCAATAGATAAGACCATTTTACAATTTGGGCCCAAGTTAGAAGCAGAGCCTAAGGTGTAAATTATCGATAGTCCATATCTCGGAAACTATAAGAGATAATGCAATTTGGCAACCGGCAATGTAATTAGCATGCCGAATATTACTTGGAATGTGAATTGGAACGAAATCGCCAATAGAGAAGACCATTTTACAATTTGGGCCCAAGTTAGAAGCAGAGCCTAAGGTGTAAATTATCGATAGTCCATATCTCGGAAACTATAAGTGATAATGCAATTTGGCAACCGGCAATGTAATTAGCATGCCGAATATTACTTGGAATGTGAATTGGAACGAAATCGCCAATAGAGAAGACCATTTTACAATTTGGGCCCAAGTTAGAAGCAGAGCCTAAGGTGTAAATTATCGATAGTCCATATCTCGGAAACTATAAGAGATAATGCAATTTGGCAACCGGCAATGTAATTAGCATGCCGAATATTACTTGGAATGTGAATTGGAACGAAATCGCCGATAGAGAAGACCATTTTACAATTTGGGCCCAAGTTAGAAGCAGAGCCTAAGGTGTAAATTATCGATAGTCCATATCTCGGAAACTATAAGAGATAATGCAATTTGGCAACCGGCAATGTAATTAGCATGCCGAATATTACTTGGAATGTGAATTGGAACGAAAACGCCAATAGATAAGACCATTTTACAATTTGGGCCCAAGTTAGAAGCAGAGGCTAAGGTGTAAATTATCGATAGTCCATATCTCGGAAACTATAAGAGATAATGCAATTTGGCAACCGGCAATGTAATTAGCATGCCGAATATTACTTGGAATGTGAATTGGAACGAAATCGCCAATAGATAAGACCATTTTACAATTTGGGCCCAAGTTAGAAGCAGAGCCTAAGGTGTAAATTATTGATAGTCCATATCTCGGAAACTATAAGAGATAATGCAATTTCGCAACCGGCAATGTAATTAGCATGCCGAATATTACTTGGAGTGTGAATTGGAACGAAATCGCCAATAGATAAGACCATTTTACAATTTGGGCCCAAGTTAGAAGCAGAGGCTAAGGTGTAAATTATCGATAGTCCATATCTCGGAAACTATAAGAGATAATGCAATTTGGCAACCGGCAATGTAATTAGCATGCCGAATATTACTTGGAATGTGAATTGGAACGAAATCGCCAATAGATAAGACCATTTTACAATTAGGGCCCAAGTTAGAAGCAGAGCCTAAGGTGTAAATTATTGATAGTCCATATCTCGGAAACTATAAGAGATATTGCAATTTGGCAACCGGCAATGTAATTAGCATGCCGAATATTACTTGGAATGTGAATTGGAACGAAATCGCCAATAGATAAGACCATTTTACAATTTGGGCTCAAGTTAGAAGCAGAGCCTAAGGTGTAAATTATCGATAGTCCATATCTCGGAAACTATAAGAGATAATGCAATTTGGCAACAGGCAATGTAATTAGCATGCCGAATATTACTTGGAATGTGAATTGGAACGAAATCGTCAATAGATAAGACCATTTTACAATTTGGGCCCAAGTTAGAAGCAGAGCCTAAGGTGTAAATTATCGATAGTCCATATCTCGGAAACTATAAGAGATAATGCAATTTGGCAACCTGAAATGTAATTAGCATGCCGAATATTACTTGGAATGTGAATTGGAACGAAATCGCCAATAGATAAAACCATTTTACAATTTGGGCCCAAGTTAGAAGCAGAGCCTAAGGTGTAAATTATCGATAGTCCATATCTCGGAAACTATAAGAGATAATGCAATTTGGCAACCGGCAATGTAATTAGCATGCCGAATATTACTTGGAATGTGAATTGGAACGAAATCGCCAATAGATAAGACCATTTTACAATTTGGGCCCAAGTTAGAAGCAGAGCCTCAGGTGTAAATTATTGATATTCCATATCTCGGAAACTATAAGAGATAATGCAATTTCGCAACCGGCAATGTAATTAGCATGCCGAATATCACTTGGAATGTGAATTGGGACGAAATCGCCAATAGATAAGACCATTTTACAATTTGGGCCCAAGTTAGAAGCAGAGCCTAAGGTGTAAATTATCGATAGTCCATATCTCGGAAACTATAAGAGATAATGCAATTTGACAACCGGCAATGTAATTAGCATGCCGAATATTACTTGGAATGTGAATTGGAACGAAATCGCCAATAGATAAGACCATTTTACAATTTGGGCCCAAGTTAGAAGCAGAGCCTAAGGTGTAAATTATCGATAGTCCATATCTCGGAAACTATAAGAGATAATTCAATTTGGCAACCGGCAATGTAATTAGCATGCCGAATATTACTTGGAATGTGAATTGGAACGAAATCGCCAATAGATAAGACCATTTTACAATTTGGGCCCAAGTTAGAAGCAGAGCCTAAGTTGTAAATTATCGATAGTCCATATCTCGGAAACTATAAGAGATAATGCAATTTGGCAACCGGCAATGTAATTAGCATGCCGAATATTACTTGGAATGTGAATTGGAACGAAATCGCCAATAGATAAGACCATTTTACAATTTGGGCCCAAGTTAGAAGCAGAGCCTAAGGTGTAAATTATCGATAGTCCATATCTCGGAAACTATAAGAGATAATGCAATTTGGCAACCGGCAATGTAATTAGCATGCCGAATATTACTTGGAATGTGAATTGGAACGAAATCGCCAATAGATAAGACCATTTTACAATTTGGGCCCAAGTTAGAAGCAGAGCCTAAGGTGTAAATTATCGATAGTCCATATCTCGGAAACTATAAGAGATAATGCAATTTGGCAACCGGCAATGTAATTAGCATGCCGAATATTACTTGGAATGTGAATTGGAACGAAATCGCCAATAGATAAGACCATTTTACAATTTGGGCCCAAGTTAGAAGCAGAGCCTAAGTTGTAAATTATCGATAGTCCATATCTCGGAAACTATAAGAGATAATGCAATTTGGCAACCGGCAATGTAATTAGCATGCCGAATATTACTTGGAATGTGAATTGGAACGAAATCGCTAATAGATAAGACCATTTTACAATTTGGGCCCAAGTTAGAAGCAGAGCCTAAGGTGTAAATTATCGATAGTCCATATCTCGGAAACTATAAGAGATAATGCAATTTGGCAACCGGCAATGTAATTAACATGCCGAATATTAATTGGAATGTGAATTGGAACGAAATCGCCAATAGATAAGACCATTTTACAATTTGCGCCCAAGTTAGAAGCAGAGCCTAAGGTGTAAATTATCGATAGTCCATATCTCGGAAACTATAAGAGATAATGCAATTTGGCAACCGGCAATGTAATTAGCATGCCGAATATTACTTGGAATGTGAATTGGAACGAAATCGCCAATAGATAAGACCATTTTACAATTTGCGCCCAAGTTAGAAGCAGAGCCTAAGGTGTAAATTATCGATAGTCCATATCTCGGAAACTATAAGAGATAATTCAATTTGGCAACCGGCAATGTAATTAGCATGCCGAATATTACTTGGAATGTGAATTGGAACGAAATCGCCAATAGATAAGACCATTTTACAATTTGCGCCCAAGTTAGAAGCAGAGCCTAAGGTGTAAATTATCGATAGTCCATATCTCGGAAACTATAAGAGATAATGCAATTTGGCAACCGGCAATGTAATTAGCATGCCGAATATTACTTGGAATGTGAATTGGAACGAAATCGCCAATAGATAAGACCATTTTACAATTTGGGCCCAAGTTAGAAGCAGAGCCTAAGGTGTAAATTATCGATAGTCCATATCTCGGAAACTATAAGAGATAATGCAATTTGGCAACCGGCAATGTAATTAGCATGCCGAATATTACTTGGAATGTGAATTGGAACGAAATCGCCAATAGATAAGACCATTTTACAATTTGGGCCCAAGTTAGAAGCAGAGCCTAAGGTGTAAATTATCGATAGTCCATATCTCGGAAACTATAAGAGATAATGCAATTTGGCAACCGGCAATGTAATTAGCATGCCGAATATTACTTGGAATGTGAATTGGAACGAAATCGCCAATAGATAAGACCATTTTACAATTTGGGCCCAAGTTAGAAGCAGAGCCTAAGGTGTAAATTATCGATAGTCCATATCTCGGAAACTATAAGAGGTAATGCAATTTGGCAACCGGAAATGTAATTAGCATGCCGAATATTACTTGGAATGTGAATTGGAACGAAATCGCCAATAGATAAGACCATTTTACAATTTGGGCCCAAGTTAGAAGCAGAGCCTAAGGTGTAAATTATCGATAGTCCATATCTCGGAAACTATAAGAGATAATGCAATTTGGCAACCGGCAATGTAATTAGCATGCCGAATATTACTTGGAATGTGAATTGGAACGAAATCGCCAATAGATAAGACCATTTTACAATTTGGGCCCAAGTTAGAAGCAGAGCCTAAGGTGTAAATTATTGATAGTCCATATCTCGGACACTATAAGAGATAATGCAATTTCGCAACCGGCAATGTAATTAGCATGCCGAATATTACTTGGAGTGTGAATTGGAACGAAATCGCCAATAGATAAGACCATTTTACAATTTGGGCCCCAAGTTAGAAGCAGAGCCTAAGGTGTAAATTATCGATAGTCCATATCTCGGAAACTATAAGAGATAATGCAATTTGGCAACCGGCAATGTAATTAGCATGCCGAATATTACTTGGAATGTGAATTGGAACGAAATCGCCAATAGATAAGACCATTTTACAATTTGGGCCCAAGTTAGAAGCAGAGCCTAAGGTGTAAATTATCGATAGTCCATATCTCGGAAACTATAAGAGATAATTCAATTTGGCAACCGGCAATGTAATTAGCATGCCGAATATTACTTGGAATGTGAATTGGAACGAAATCGCCAATAGATAAGACCATTTTACAATTTGGGCCCAAGTTAGAAGCAGAGCCTAAGGTGTAAATTATCGATAGTCCATATCTCGGAAACTATAAGAGATAATGCAATTTCGCAACCGGCAATGTAATTAGCATGCCGAATATTACTTGGAATGTGAATTGGAACGAAATCGCCAATAGAGAAGACCATTTTACAATTTGGGCCCAAGTTAGAAGCAGAGCCTAAGGTGTAAATTATCGATAGTCCATATCTCGGAAACTATAAGTGATAATGCAATTTGGCAACCGGCAATGTAATTAGCATGCCGAATATTACTTGGAATGTGAATTGGAACGAAATCGCCAATAGAGAAGACCATTTTACAATTTGGGCCCAAGTTAGAAGCAGAGCCTAAGGTGTAAATTATCGATAGTCCATATCTCGGAAACTATAAGAGATAATGCAATTTGCCAACCGGCAATGTAATTAGCATGCCGAATATTACTTGGAATGTGAATTGGAACGAAATCGCCAATAGATAAGACCATTTTACAATTTGGGCCCAAGTTAGAAGCAGAGCCTAAGGTGTAAATTATCGATAGTCCATATCTCGGAAACTATAAGAGATAATGCAATTTGGCAACCGGCAATGTAATTAGCATGCCGAATATTACTTGGAATGTGAATTGGAACGAAATCGCCGATAGAGAAGACCATTTTCAATTTGGGCCCAAGTTAGAAGCAGAGCCTAAGGTGTAAATTATCGATAGTCCATATCTCGGAAACTATAAGAGATAATGCAATTTGGCAACCGGCAATGTAATTAGCATGCCGAATATTACTTGGAATGTGAATTGGAACGAAAAGCCAATAGATAAGACCATTTTACAATTTGGGCCCAAGTTAGAAGCAGAGGCTAAGGTGTAAATTATCGATAGTCCATATCTCGGAAACTATAAGAGATAATGCAATTTGGCAACCGGCAATGTAATTAGCATGCCGAATATTACTTGGAATGTGAATTGGAACGAAATCGTCAATAGATAAGACCATTTTACAATTTGGGCCCAAGTTAGAAGCAGAGCCTAAGGTGTAAATTATCGATAGTCCATATCTCAGAAACTATAAGAGATAATGCAATTTGGCAACCGGCAATGTAATTAGCATGCCGAATATTACTTGGAATGTGAATTGGAACGAAATCGCCAATAGATAAAACCATTTTACAATTTGGGCCCAAGTTAGAAGCAGAGCCTAAGGTGTAAATTATCGATAGTCCATATCTCGGAAACTATAAGAGATAATGCAATTTGGCAACCGGCAATGTAATTAGCATGCCGAATATTACTTGGAATGTTAATTGGAACGAAATCGCCAATAGATAAGACCATTTTACAATTTGGGCCCAAGTTAGAAGCAGAGCCTAAGGTGTAAATTATTGATAGTCCATATCTCGGAAACTATAAGAGATAATGCAATTTCGCAACCGGCAATGTAATTAGCATGCCGAATATCACTTGGAATGTGAATTGGGACGAAATCGCCAATAGATAAGACCATTTTACAATTTGGGCCCAAGTTAGAAGCAGAGCCTAAGGTGTAAATTATCGATAGTCCATATCTCGGAAACTATAAGAGATAATGCAATTTGGCAACCGGCAATGTAATTAGCATGCCGAATATTACTTGGAATGTGAATTGGAACGAAATCGCCAATAGATAAGACCATTTTACAATTTGGGCCCAAGTTAGAAGCAGAGCCTAAGGTGTAAATTATCGATAGTCCATATCTCGGAAACTATAAGAGATAATTCAATTTGGCAACCGGCAATGTAATTAGCATGCCGAATATTACTTGGAATGTGAATTGGAACGAAATCGCCAATAGATAAGACCATTTTACAATTTGGGCCCAAGTTAGAAGCAGAGCCTAAGGTGTAAATTATCGATAGTCCATATCTAAGAAACTATAAGAGATAATGCAATTTGGCAACCGGCAATGTAATTAGCATGCCGAATATTACTTGGAATGTGAATTGGAACGAAATCGCCAATAGATAAGACCATTTTACAATTTGGGCCCAAGTTAGAAGCAGAGCCTAAAGTGTAAATTATCGATAGTCCATATCTCGGAAACTATAAGAGATAATGCAATTTGGCAACCGGCAATGTAATTAGCATGCCGAATATTACTTGGAATGTGAATTGGAACGAAATCGCCAATAGATAAGACCATTTTACAATTTGGGCCCAAGTTAGAAGCAGAGCCTAAGGTGTAAATTATCGATAGTCCATATCTCGGAAACTATAAGAGATAATGCAATTTGGCAACCGGCAATGTAATTAGCATGCCGAATATTACTTGGAATGTGAATTGGAACGAAATCGCCAATAGATAAGACCATTTTACAATTTGGGCCCAAGTTAGAAGCAGAGCCTAAGGTGTAAATTATCGATAGTCCATATCTCGGAAACTATAAGAGATAATGCAATTTGGCAACCGGCAATGTAATTAGCATGCCGAATATTACTTGGAATGTGAATTGGAACGAAATCGCTAATAGATAAGACCATTTTACAATTTGGGCCCAAGTTAGAAGCAGAGCCTAAGGTGTAAATTATCGATAGTCCATATCTCGGAAACTATAAGAGATAATGCAATTTGGCAACCGGCAATGTAATTAACATGCCGAATATTAATTGGAATGTGAATTGGAACGAAATCGCCAATAGATAAGACCATTTTACAATTTGCGCCCAAGTTAGAAGCAGAGCCTAAGGTGTAAATTATCGATAGTCCATATCTCGGAAACTATAAGAGATAATGCAATTTGGCAACCGGCAATATAATTAGCATGCCGAATATTACTTGGAATGTGAATTGGAACGAAATCGCCAATAGGTAAGACCATTTTACAATTTGCGCCCAAGTTAGAAGCAGAGCCTAAGGTGTAAATTATCGATAGTCCATATCTCGGAAACTATAAGAGATAATTCAATTTGGCAACCGGCAATGTAATTAGCATGCCGAATATTACTTGGAATGTGAATTGGAACGAAATCGCCAATAGATAAGACCATTTTACAATTTGGGCCCAAGTTAGAAGCAGAGCCTAAGGTGTAAATTATCGATAGTCCATATCTCGGAAACTATAAGAGATAATGCAATTTGACAACCGGCAATGTAATTAGCATGCCGAATATTACTTGGAATGTGAATTGGAACGAAATCGCCAATAGATAAGACCATTTTACAATTTGGGCCCAAGTTAGAAGCAGAGCCTAAGGTGTAAATTATCGATAGTCCATATCTCGGAAACTATAAGAGATAATTCAATTTGGCAACCGGCAATGTAATTAGCATGCCGAATATTACTTGGAATGTGAATTGGAACGAAATCGCCAATAGATAAGACCATTTTACAATTTGGGCCCAAGTTAGAAGCAGAGCCTAAGGTGTAAATTATCGATAGTCCATATCTCGGAAACTATAAGAGGTAATGCAATTTGGCAACCGGCAATGTAATTAGCATGCCGAATATTACTTGGAATGTGAATTGGAACGAAATCGCCAATAGATAAGACCATTTTACAATTTGGGCCCAAGTTAGAAGCAGAGCCTAAGGTGTAAATTATCGATAGTCCATATCTCGGAAACTATAAGAGATAATGCAATTTGGCAACCGGCAATGTAATTAGCATGCCGAATATTACTTGGAATGTGAATTGGAACGAAATCGCCAATAGATAAGACCATTTTACAATTTGGGCCCAAGTTAGAAGCAGAGCCTAAGGTGTAAATTATTGATAGTCCATATCTCGGACACTATAAGAGATAATGCAATTTCGCAACCGGCAATGTAATTAGCATGCCGAATATTACTTGGAGTGTGAATTGGAACGAAATCGCCAATAGATAAGACCATTTTACAATTTGGGCCCAAGTTAGAAGCAGAGCCTAAGGTGTAAATTATCGATAATCCATATCTCGGAAACTATAAGAGATAATGCAATTTGGCAACCGGCAATGTAATTAGCATGCCGAATATTACTTGGAATGTGAATTGGAACGAAATCGCCAATAGATAAGACCATTTTACAATTTGGGCCCAAGTTAGAAGCAGAGCCTAAGGTGTAAATTATCGATAGTCCATATCTCGGAAACTATAAGAGATAATTCAATTTGGCAACCGGCAATGTAATTAGCATGCCGAATATTACTTGGAATGTGAATTGGAACGAAATCGCCAATAGATAAGACCATTTTACAATTTGGGCCCAAGTTAGAAGCAGAGCCTAAGGTGTAAATTATCGATAGTCCATATCTCGGAAACTATAAGAGATAATGCAATTTGGCAACCGGCAATGTAATTAGCATGCCGAATATTACTTGGAATGTGAATTGGAACGAAATCGCCAATAGATAAGACCATTTTACAATTTGGGCCCAAGTTAGAAGCAGAGCCTAAGGTGTAAATTATCGATAGTCCATATCTCGGAAACTATAAGAGGTAATGCAATTTGGCAACCGGCAATGTAATTAGCATGCCGAATATTACTTGGAATGTGAATTGGAACGAAATGCCAATAGATAAGACCATTTTACAATTTGGGCCCAAGTTAGAAGCAGAGCCTAAGGTGTAAATTATCGATAGTCCATATCTCGGAAACTATAAGAGATAATGCAATTTGGCAACCGGCAATGTAATTAGCATGCCGAATATTACTTGGAATGTGAATTGGAACGAAATCGCCAATAGATAAGACCATTTTACAATTTGGGCCCAAGTTAGAAGCAGAGCCTAAGGTGTAAATTATTGATAGTCCATATCTCGGACACTATAAGAGATAATGCAATTTCGCAACCGGCAATGTAATTAGCATGCCGAATATTACTTGGAGTGTGAATTGGAACGAAATCGCCAATAGATAAGACCATTTTACAATTTGGGCCCAAGTTAGAAGCAGAGCCTAAGGTGTAAATTATCGATAGTCCATATCTCGGAAACTATAAGAGATAATGCAATTTGGCAACCGGCAATGTAATTAGCATGCCGAATATTACTTGGAATGAGAATTGGAACGAAATCGCCAATAGATAAGACCATTTTACAATTTGGGCCCAAGTTAGAAGCAGAGCCTAAGGTGTAAATTATCGATAGTCCATATCTCGGAAACTATAAGAGATAATGCAATTTGGCAACCGGCAATGTAATTAGCATGCCGAATATTACTTGGAATGTGAATTGGAACGAAATCGCCAATAGATAAGACCATTTTACAATTTGGGCCCAAGTTAGAAGCAGAGCCTAAGGTGTAAATTATCGATAGTCCATATCTCGGAAACTATAAGAGATAATGCAATTTGGCAACCGGCAATGTAATTAGCATGCCGAATATTACTTGGAATGTGAATTGGAACGAAATCGCCAATAGATAAGACCATTTTACAATTTGGGCCCAAGTTAGAAGCAGAGCCTAAGGTGTAAATTATCGATAGTCCATATCTCGGAAACTATAAGAGATAATGCAATTTGGCAACCGGCAATGTAATTAGCATGCCGAATATTACTTGGAGTGTGAATTGGAACGAAATCGCCAATAGATAAGACCATTTTACAATTTGGGCCCAAGTTAGAAGCAGAGCCTAAGGTGTAAATTTTTGATAGTCCATATCTCGGAAACTATAAGAGATAATGCAATTTCGCAACCGGCAATGTAATTAGCATGCCGAATATCACTTGGAATGTGAATTGGGACGAAATCGCCAATAGATAAGACCATTTTACAATTTGGGCCCAAGTTAGAAGCAGAGCCTAAGGTGTAAATTATCGATAGTCCATATCTCGGAAACTATAAGAGATAATGCAATTTGGCAACCGGCAATGTAATTAGCATGCCGAATATTACTTGGAATGTGAATTGGAACGAAATCGCCAATAGATAAGACCATTTTACAATTTGGGCCCAAGTTAGAAGCAGAGCCTAAGATGTAAATTATCGATAGCCCATATCTCGGAAACTATAAGAGATAATGCAATTTGGCAACCGGCAATGTAATTAGCATGCCGAATATTACTTGGAATGTGAATTGGAACGAAATCGCCAATAGATAAGACCATTTTACAATTTGGGCCCAAGTTAGAAGCAGAGCCTAAGGTGTAAATTATCGATAGTCCATATCTCGGAAACTATAAGAGATAATTCAATTTGGCAACCGGCAATGTAATTAGCATGCCGGATATTACTTGGAATGTGAATTGGAACGAAATCGCCAATAGATAAGACCATTTTACAATTTGGGCCCAAGTTAGAAGCAGAGCCTAAGGTGTAAATTATCGATAGTCCATATCTCGGAAACTATAAGAGATAATGCAATTTGGCAACCGGCAATGTAATTAGCATGCCGAATATTACTTGGAATGTGAATTGGAACGAAATCGCCAATAGATAAGACGATTTTACAATTTGGGCCCAAGTTAGAAGCAGAGCCTAAGATGTAAATTATCGATAGTCCATATCTCGGAAACTATAAGAGATAATGCAATTTGGCAACCGGCAATGTAATTAGCATGCCGAATATTACTTGGAATGTGAATTGGAACGAAATCGCCAATAGATAAGACCATTTTACAATTTGGGCCCAAGTTAGAAGCAGAGCCTAAGGTGTAAATTATCGATAGTCCATATCTCGGAAACTATAAGAGATAATGCAATTTGGCAACCGGCAATGTAATTAGCATGCCGAATATTACTTGGAATGTGAATTGGAACGAAATCGCCAATAGGTAAGACCATTTTACAATTTGGGCCCAAGTTAGAAGCAGAGCCTAAGGTGTAAATTATCGATAGTCCATATCTCGGAAACTATAAGAGATAATTCAATTTGGCAACCGTCAATGTAATTAGCATGCCGGATATTACTTGGAATGTGAATTGGAACGAAATCGCCAATAGATAAGACCATTTTATAATTTGGGCTCAAGTTAGAAGCAGAGCCTAAGGTGTAAATTACCGATAGTCCATATCTCGGAAACTATAAGAGATAATGCAATTTGGCCACCGGCAATGTAATTAGCATGCCGAATATTACTTGGAATGTGAATTGGAACGAAATCGCCAATAGATAAGACGATTTTACAATTTGGGCCCAAGTTAGAAGCAGAGCCTAAGGTGTAAATTATCGATAGTCCATATCTCGGAAACTATAAGAGATAATGCAATTTGGCAACCGGCAATGTAATTAGCATGCCGAATATTACTTGGAATGTGAATTGGAACGAAATCGCCAATAGATAAGACCATTTTACAATTTGGGCCCAAGTTAGAAGCAGAGCCTAAGGTGTAAATTATCGATAGTCCATATCTCGGAAACTATAAGAGATAATGCAATTTGGCAACCGGCAATGTAATTAGCATGCCGAATATTAATTGGAATGTGAATTGGAACGAAATCGCCAATAGATAAGACCATTTTACAATTTGGGCCCAAGTTAGAAGCAGAGCCTAAGGTGTAAATTATCGATAGTCCATATCTCGGAAACTATAAGAGATAATGCAATTTGGCAACCGGCAATGTAATTAGCATGCCGAATATTACTTGGAATGTGAATTGGAACGAAATCGCCAATAGGTAAGACCATTTTACAATTTGGGCCCAAGTTAGAAGCAGAGCCTAAGGTGTAAATTATCGATAGTCCATATCTCGGAAACTATAAGAGATAATTCAATTTGGCAACAGGCAATGTAATTAGCATGCCGAATATTACTTGGAATGTGAATTGGAACGAAATCGCCAATAGATAAGACCATTTTACAATTTGGGCCCAAGTTAGAAGCAGAGCCTAAGGTGTAAATTATTGATAGTCCATATCTCGGAAACTATAAGAGATAATGCAATTTGGCAACCGGCAATGTAATTAGCATGCCGAATATTACTTGGAATGTGAATTGGAACGAAATCGCCAATAGAGAAGACCATTTTACAATTTGGGCCCAAGTTAGAAGCAGAGCCTAAGGTGTAAATTATCGATAGTCCATATCTCGGAAACTATAAGGGATAATGCAATTTGGCAACCGGCAAAGTAATTAGCATGCCGAATATTACTTGGAATGTGAATTGGAACGAAATCGCCAATAGATAAGACCATTTTACAATTTGGGCCCAAGTTAGAAGCAGAGCCTAAGGTGTAAATTATCGATAGTCCATATCTCGGAAACTATAAGAGGTAATGCAATTTGGCAACCGGCAATGTAATTAGCATGCCGAATATTACTTGGAATGTGAATTGGAACGAAATCGCCAATAGAGAAGACCATTTTACAATTTGGGCCCAAGTTAGAAGCAGAGCCTAAGGTGTAAATTATCGATAGTCCATATTTCGGAAACTATAAGAGATAATGCAATTTGGCAACCGGCAATGTAATTAGCATGCCGAATATTACTTGGAATGTGAATTGGAACGAAATCGCCAATAGATAAGACCATTTTACAATTTGGGCCCAAGTTAGAAGCAGAGCCTAAGGTGTAAATTATCGATAGTCCATATCTCGGAAACTATAAGAGATAATGCAATTTGGCAACCGGCAATGTAATTAGCATGCCGAATATGACTTGGAATGTGAATTGGAACGAAATCGCCAATAGATAAGACCTTTTTACAATTTGGGCCCAAGTTAGAAGCAGAGCCTAAGGTGTAAATTATCGATAGTCCATATCTCGGAAACTATAAGAGATAATGCAATTTGGCAACCGGCAATGTAATTAGCATGCCGAATATTACTTGGAATGTGAATTGGAACGAAATCGCCAATAGATAAGACCATTTTACAATTTGGGCCCAAGTTAGAAGCAGAGCCTAAGGTGTAAATTATTGATAGTCCATATCTCGGAAACTATAAGAGATAATGCAATTTCGCAACCGGCAATGTAATTAGCATGCCGAATATTACTTGGAGTGTGAATTGGAACGAAATCGCCAATAGATAAGACCATTTTACAATTTGGGCCCAAGTTAGAAGCATAGCCTAAGGTGTAAATTATCGATAGTCCATATCTCGGAAACTATAAGAGATAATGCAATTTGGCAACCGGCAATGTAATTAGCATGCCGAATATTACTTGGAATGTGAATTGGAACGAAATCGCCAATAGATAAGACCATTTTACAATTTGGGCCCAAGTTAGAAGCAGAGCCTAAGGTGTAAATTATAGATAGTCCATATCTCGGAAACTATAAGAGATAATGCAATTTGCCAACCGGCAATGTAATTAGCATGCCGAATATTACTTGGAATGTGAATTGGAACGAAATCGCCAATAGATAAGACCATTTTACAATTTGGGCCCAAGTTAGAAGCAGAGCCTAAGGTGTAAATTATCGATAGTCCATATCTCGGAAACTATAAGAGATAATGCAATTTGGCAACCGGCAATGTAATTAGCATGCCGAATATTACTTGGAATGTGAATTGGAACGAAAACGCCAATAGATAAGACCATTTTACAATTTGGGCCCAAGTTAGAAGCAGAGGCTAAGGTGTAAATTATCGATAGTCCATATCTCGGAAACTATAAGAGATAATGCAATTTGGCAACCGGCAATGTAATTAGCATGCCGAATATTACTTGGAATGTGAATTGGAACGAAATCGCCAATAGATAAGACCATTTTACAATTTGGGCCCAAGTTAGAAGCAGAGCCTAAGGTGTAAATTATTGATAGTCCATATCTCGGAAACTATAAGAGATAATGCAATTTCGCAACCGGCAATGTAATTAGCATGCCGAATATTACTTGGAGTGTGAATTGGAACGAAATCGCCAATAGATAAGACCATTTTACAATTTTGGGCCCAAGTTAGAAGCAGAGGCTAAGGTGTAAATTATCGATAGTCCATATCTCGGAAACTATAAGAGATAATGCAATTTGGCAACCGGCAATGTAATTAGCATGCCGAATATTACTTGGAATGTGAATTGGAACGAAATCGCCAATAGATAAGACCATTTTACAATTTGGGCCCAAGTTAGAAGCAGAGCCTAAGGTGTAAATTATTGATAGTCCATATCTCGGAAACTATAAGAGATAATGCAATTTGGCAACCGGCAATGTAATTAGCATGCCGAATATTACTTGGAATGTGAATTGGAACCAAATCGCCAATAGATAAGACCATTTTACAATTTGGGCCCAAGTTAGAAGCAGAGCCTAAGGTGTAAATTATCGATAGTCCATATCTCGGAAACTATAAGAGATAATGCAATTTGGCAACAGGCAATGTAATTAGCATGCCGAATATTACTTGGAATGTGAATTGGAACGAAATCGTCAATAGATAAGACCATTTTACAATTTGGGCCCAAGTTAGAAGCAGAGCCTAAGGTGTAAATTATCGATAGTCCATATCTCGGAAACTATAAGAGGTAATGCAATTTGGCAACCGGCAATGTAATTAGCATGCCGAATATTACTTGGAATGTGAATTGGAACGAAATCGCCAATAGAGAAGACCATTTTACAATTTGGGCCCAAGTTAGAAGCAGAGCCTAAGGTGTAAATTATCGATAGTCCATATTTCGGAAACTATAAGAGATAATGCAATTTGGCAACCGGCAATGTAATTAGCATGCCGAATATTACTTGGAATGTGAATTGGAACGAAATCGCCAATAGATAAGACCATTTTACAATTTGGGCCCAAGTTAGAAGCAGAGCCTAAGGTGTAAATTATCGATAGTCCATATCTCGGAAACTATAAGAGATAATGCAATTTGGCAACCGGCAATGTAATTAGCATGCCGAATATGACTTGGAATGTGAATTGGAACGAAATCGCCAATAGATAAGACCTTTTTACAATTTGGGCCCAAGTTAGAAGCAGAGCCTAAGGTGTAAATTATCGATAGTCCATATCTCGGAAACTATAAGAGATAATGCAATTTGGCAACCGGCAATGTAATTAGCATGCCGAATATTACTTGGAATGTGAATTGGAACGAAATCGCCAATAGATAAGACCATTTTACAATTTGGGCCCAAGTTAGAAGCAGAGCCTAAGGTGTAAATTATTGATAGTCCATATCTCGGAAACTATAAGAGATAATGCAATTTCGCAACCGGCAATGTAATTAGCATGCCGAATATTACTTGGAGTGTGAATTGGAACGAAATCGCCAATAGATAAGACCATTTTACAATTTGGGCCCAAGTTAGAAGCATAGCCTAAGGTGTAAATTATCGATAGTCCATATCTCGGAAACTATAAGAGATAATGCAATTTGGCAACCGGCAATGTAATTAGCATGCCGAATATTACTTGGAATGTGAATTGGAACGAAATCGCCAATAGATAAGACCATTTTACAATTTGGGCCCAAGTTAGAAGCAGAGCCTAAGGTGTAAATTATAGATAGTCCATATCTCGGAAACTATAAGAGATAATGCAATTTGCCAACCGGCAATGTAATTAGCATGCCGAATATTACTTGGAATGTGAATTGGAACGAAATCGCCAATAGATAAGACCATTTTACAATTTGGGCCCAAGTTAGAAGCAGAGCCTAAGGTGTAAATTATCGATAGTCCATATCTCGGAAACTATAAGAGATAATGCAATTTGGCAACCGGCAATGTAATTAGCATGCCGAATATTACTTGGAATGTGAATTGGAACGAAAACGCCAATAGATAAGACCATTTTACAATTTGGGCCCAAGTTAGAAGCAGAGGCTAAGGTGTAAATTATCGATAGTCCATATCTCGGAAACTATAAGAGATAATGCAATTTGGCAACCGGCAATGTAATTAGCATGCCGAATATTACTTGGAATGTGAATTGGAACGAAATCGCCAATAGATAAGACCATTTTACAATTTGGGCCCAAGTTAGAAGCAGAGCCTAAGGTGTAAATTATTGATAGTCCATATCTCGGAAACTATAAGAGATAATGCAATTTCGCAACCGGCAATGTAATTAGCATGCCGAATATTACTTGGAGTGTGAATTGGAACGAAATCGCCAATAGATAAGACCATTTTACAATTTTGGGCCCAAGTTAGAAGCAGAGGCTAAGGTGTAAATTATCGATAGTCCATATCTCGGAAACTATAAGAGATAATGCAATTTGGCAACCGGCAATGTAATTAGCATGCCGAATATTACTTGGAATGTGAATTGGAACGAAATCGCCAATAGATAAGACCATTTTACAATTTGGGCCCAAGTTAGAAGCAGAGCCTAAGGTGTAAATTATTGATAGTCCATATCTCGGAAACTATAAGAGATAATGCAATTTGGCAACCGGCAATGTAATTAGCATGCCGAATATTACTTGGAATGTGAATTGGAACCAAATCGCCAATAGATAAGACCATTTTACAATTTGGGCCCAAGTTAGAAGCAGAGCCTAAGGTGTAAATTATCGATAGTCCATATCTCGGAAACTATAAGAGATAATGCAATTTGGCAACAGGCAATGTAATTAGCATGCCGAATATTACTTGGAATGTGAATTGGAACGAAATCGTCAATAGATAAGACCATTTTACAATTTGGGCCCAAGTTAGAAGCAGAGCCTAAGGTGTAAATTATCGATAGTCCATATCTCGGAAACTATAAGAGATAATGCAATTTGGCAACCGGAAATGTAATTAGCATGCCGAATATTACTTGGAATGTGAATTGGAACGAAATCGCCAATAGATAAAACCATTTTACAATTTGGGCCCAAGTTAGAAGCAGAGCCTAAGGTGTAAATTATCGATAGTCCATATCTCGGAAACTATAAGAGATAATGCAATTTGGCAACCGGCAATGTAATTAGCATGCCGAATATTACTTGGAATGTGAATTGGAACGAAATCGCCAATAGATAAGACCATTTTACAATTTGGGCCCAAGTTAGAAGCAGAGCCTAAGGTGTAAATTATTGATAGTCCATATCTCGGAAACTATAAGAGATAATGCAATTTCGCAACCGGCAATGTAATTAGCATGCCGAATATCACTTGGAATGTGAATTGGGACGAAATCGCCAATAGATAAGACCATTTTACAATTTGGGCCCAAGTTAGAAGCAGAGCCTAAGGTGTAAATTATCGATAGTCCATATCTCGGAAACTATAAGAGATAATGCAATTTGGCAACCGGCAATGTAATTAGCATGCCGAATATTACTTGGAATGTGAATTGGAACGAAATCGCCAATAGATAAGACCATTTTACAATTTGGGCCCAAGTTAGAAGCAGAGCCTAAGATGTAAATTATCGATAGTCCATATCTCGGAAACTATAAGAGATAATTCAATTTGGCAACCGGCAATGTAATTAGCATGCCGAATATTACTTGGAATGTGAATTGGAACGAAATCGCCAATAGATAAGACCATTTTACAATTTGGGCCCAAGTTAGAAGCAGAGCCTAAGGTGTAAATTATCGATAGTCCATATCTAAGAAACTATAAGAGATAATGCAATTTGGCAACCGGCAATGTAATTAGCATGCCGAATATTACTTGGAATGTGAATTGGAACGAAATCGCCAATAGATAAGACCATTTTACAATTTGGGCCCAAGTTAGAAGCAGAGCCTAAGGTGTAAATTATCGATAGTCCATATCTCGGAAACTATAAGAGATAATGCAATTTGGCAACCGGCAATGTAATTAGCATGCCGAATATTACTTGGAATGTGAATTGGAACGAAATCGCCAATAGATAAGACCATTTTACAATTTGGGCCCAAGTTAGAAGCAGAGCCTAAGGTGTAAATTATCGATAGTCCATATCTCGGAAACTATAAGAGATAATTCAATTTGGCAACCGGCAATGTAATTAGCATGCCGAATATTACTTGGAATGTGAATTGGAACGAAATCGCCAATAGATAAGACCATTTTACAATTTGGGCCCAAGTTAGAAGCAGAGCCTAAGGTGTAAATTATCGATAGTCCATATCTCGGAAACTATAAGAGATAATGCAATTTGGCAACCGGCAATGTAATTAGCATGCCGAATATTACTTGGAATGTGAATTGGAACGAAATCGCCAATAGATAAGACCATTTTACAATTTGGGCCCAAGTTAGAAGCAGAGCCTAAGGTGTAAATTATCGATAGTCCATATCTCGGAAACTATAAGAGATAATGCAATTTGGCAACCGGCAATGTAATTAGCATGCCGAATATTACTTGGAATGTGAATTGGAACGAAATCGCAAATAGATAAGACCATTTTACAATTTGGGCCCAAGTTAGAAGCAGAGCCTAAGGTGTAAATTATCGATAGTCCATATCTCGGAAACTATAAGAGATAATGCAATTTGGCAACCGGCAATGTAATTAACATGCCGAATATTAATTGGAATGTGAATTGGAACGAAATCGCCAATAGATAAGACCATTTTACAATTTGCGCCCAAGTTAGAAGCAGAGCCTAAGGTGTAAATTATCGATAGTCCATATCTCGGAAACTATAAGAGATAATGCAATTTGGCAACCGGCAATGTAATTAGCATGCCGAATATTACTTGGAATGTGAATTGGAACGAAATCGATAATAGGTAAGACCATTTTACAATTTGCGCCCAAGTTAGAAGCAGAGCCTAAGGTGTAAATTATCGATAGTCCATATCTCGTAAACTATAAGAGATAATTCAATTTGGCAACCGGCAATGTAATTAGCAGGCCGAATATTACTTGGAATGTGAATTGGAACGAAATCGCCAATAGATAAGACCATTTTACAATTTGGGCCCAAGTTAGAAGCAGAGCCTAAGGTGTAAATTATCGATAGTCCATATCTCGGAAACTATAAGAGATAATGCAATTTGGCAACCGGCAATGTAATTAGCATGCCGAATATTACTTGGAATGTGAATTGGAACGAAATCGCCAATAGATAAGACCATTTTACAATTTGGGCCCAAGTTAGAAGCAGAGCCTAAGGTGTAAATTATCGATAGTCCATATCTCGGAAACTATAAGAGATAATTCAATTTGGCAACCGGCAATGTAATTAGCATGCCGAATATTACTTGGAATGTGAATTGGAACGAAATCGCCAATAGATAAGACCATTTTACAATTTGGGCCCAAGTTAGAAGCAGAGCCTAAGGTGTAAATTATCGATAGTCCATATCTCGGAAACTATAAGAGATAATGCAATTTGGCAACCGGCAATGTAATTAGCATGCCGAATATTACTTGGAATGTGAATTGGAACGAAATCGCCAATAGATAAGACCATTTTACAATTTGGGCCCAAGTTAGAAGCAGAGCCTAAGGTGTAAATTATCGATAGTCCATATCTCGGAAACTATAAGAGGTAATGCGATTTGGCAACCGGAAATGTAATTAGCATGCCGAATATTACTTGGAATGTGAATTGGAACGAAATCGCCAATAGATAAGACCATTTTACAATTTGGGCCCAAGTTAGAAGCAGAGCCTAAGGTGTAAATTATCGATAGTCCATATCTCGGAAACTATAAGAGATAATGCAATTTGGCAACCGGCAATGTAATTAGCATGCCGAATATTACTTGGAATGTGAATTGGAACGAAATCGCCAATAGATAAGACCATTTTACAATTTGGGCCCAAGTTAGAAGCAGAGCCTAAGGTGTAAATTATTGATAGTCCATATCTCGGACACTATAAGAGATAATGCAATTTCGCAACCGGCAATGTAATTAGCATGCCGAATATTACTTGGAGTGTGAATTGGAACGAAATCGCCAATAGATAAGACCATTTTACAATTTGGGCCCAAGTTAGAAGCAGAGCCTAAGGTGTAAATTATCGATAGTCCATATCTCGGAAACTATAAGAGATAATGCAATTTGGCAACCGGCAATGTAATTAGCATGCCGAATATTACTTGGAATGTGAATTGGAACGAAATCGCCAATAGAGAAGACCATTTTACAATTTGGGCCCAAGTTAGAAGCAGAGCCTAAGGTGTAAATTATCGATAGTCCATATCTCGGAAACTATAAGTGATAATGCAATTTGGCAACCGGCAATGTAATTAGCATGCCGAATATTACTTGGAATGTGAATTGGAACGAAATCGCCAATAGAGAAGACCATTTTACAATTTGGGCCCAAGTTAGAAGCAGAGCCTAAGGTGTAAATTATCGATAGTCCATATCTCGGAAACTATAAGAGATAATGCAATTTGCCAACCGGCAATGTAATTAGCATGCCGAATATTACTTGGAATGTGAATTGGAACGAAATCGCCAATAGATAAGACCATTTTACGATTTGGGCCCAAGTTAGAAGCAGAGCCTAAGGTGTAAATTATCGATAGTCCATATCTCGGAAACTATAAGAGATAATGCAATTTGGCAACCGGCAATGTAATTAGCATGCCGAATATTACTTGGAATGTGAATTGGAACGAAATCGCCAATAGATAAAACCATTTTACAATTTGTGCCCAAGTTAGAAGCAGAGCCTAAGGTGTAAATTATCGATAGTCCATATCTCGGAAACTATAAGAGATAATGTAATTTGGCAACCGGCAATGTAATTAGCATGCCGAGTATTACTTGGAATGTGAATTGGAACGAAATCGCCAATAGATAAGACCATTTTACAATTTGGGCCCAAGTTAGAAGCAGAGCCTAAGGTGTAAATTATCGATAGTCCATATCTCGGAAACTATAAGAGATAATGCAATTTGGCAACCGGCAATGTAATTAGCATGCCGAATATTACTTGGAATGTGAATTGTAACGAAATCGCCAATAGATAAGACCATTTTACAATTTGGGCCCAAGTTAGAAGCAGAGCCTAAGGTGTAAATTATTGATAGTCCATATCTCGGAAACTATAAGAGATAATGCAATTTCGCAATCGGCAATGTAATTAGCATGCCGAATATCACTTGGACTGTGAATTGGGACGAAATCGCCAATAGATAAGACCATTTTACAATTTGGGCCCAAGTTAGAAGCAGAGCCTAAGGTGTAAATTATTGATAGTCCATATCTCGGAAACTATAAGAGATAATGCAATTTGGCAACCGGCAATGTAATTAGCATGCCGAATATTACTTGGATTGTGAATTGGAACGAAATCGCCAATAGATAAGACCATTTTACAATTTGGGCCCAAGTGAGAAGCAGAGCCTAAGGTGTAAATTATCGATAGTCCATATCTCGGAAACTATAAGAGATAATGCAATTTGGCAACCGGCAATGTAATTAGCATGCCGAATATTACTTGGAATGTGAATTGGAACGAAATCGCCAATAGATAAGACCATTTTACAATTTGGGCCCAAGTTAGAAGCAGAGCCTAAGGTGTAAATTATCGATAGTCCATATCTCGGAAACTATAAGAGATAATGCAATTTGGCAACCGGCAATGTAATTAGCATGCCGAATATTACTTGGAATGTGAATTGGAACGAAATCGCCAATAGATAAGACCATTTTACAATTTGGGCCCAAGTTAGAAGCAGAGCCTAAGGTGTAAATTATTGATAGTCCATATCTCGGAAACTATAAGAGATAATGCAATTTCGCAACCGGCAATGTAATTAGCATGCCGAATATCACTTGGAATGTGAATTGGGACGAAATCGCCAATAGATAAGACCATTTTACAATTTGGGCCCAAGTTAGAAGCAGAGCCTAAGGTGTAAATTATCGATAGTCCATATCTCGGAAACTATAAGAGATAATGCAATTTGGCAACCGGCAATGTAATTAGCATGCCGAATATTACTTGGAATGTGAATTGGAACGAAATCGCCAATAGATAAGACCATTTTACAATTTGGGCCCAAGTTAGAAGCAGAGCCTAAGGTGTAAATTATCGATAGTCCATATCTCGGAAACTATAAGAGATAATGCAATTTGGCAACCGGCAATGTAATTAGCATGCCGAATATTACTTGGAATGTGAATTGGAACGAAATCGCCAATAGATAAGACCATTTTACAATTTGGGCCCAAGTTAGAAGTAGAGCCTAAGGTGTAAATTATCGATAGTCCATATCTCGGAAACTATAAGAGATAATGCAATTTGGCAACCGGCAATGTAATTAGCATGCCGAATATTACTTGGAATGTGAATTGGAACGAAATCGCCAATAGATAAGACCATTTTACAATTTGGGCCCAAGTTATAAGCAGAGCCTATGGTGTAAATTATCGATAGTCCATATCTCGGAAACTATAAGAGATAATGCAATTTGGCAACCGGCAATGTAATTAGCATGCCGAATATTACTTGGAATGTGAATTGGAACGAAATCGCCAATAGATAAGACCATTTTACAATTTGGGCCCAAGTTAGAAGCAGAGCCTAAGGTGTAAATTATCGATAGTCCATATCTCGGAAACTATAAGAGTTAATGCAATTTGGCAACCGGCAATGTAATTAGCATGCCGAATATTACTTGGAATGTGAATTGGAACGAAATCGCCAATAGATAAGACCATTTGACAATTTGGGCCCAAGTTAGAAGCAGAGCCTAAGGTGTAAATTATCGATAGTCCATATCTCGGAAACTATAAGAGATAATGCAATTTGGCAACCGGCAATGTAATTAGCATGCCGAATATTACTTGGAATGTGAATTGGAACGAAATCGCCAACAGATAAGACCATTTTACAATTTGGGCCCAAGTTAGAAGCAGAGCCTAAGGTGTAAATTATCGATAGTCCATATCTCGGAAACTATAAGAGATAATGCAATTTGGCAACCGGCAATGTAATTAGCATGCCGAATATTACTTGGAATGTGAATTGGAACGAAATCGCCAATAGATAAGACCATTTTACAATTTGGGCCCAAGTTAGAAGCAGAGCCTAAGGTGTAAATTATTGATAGTCCATATCTCGGAAACTATAAGAGATAATGCAATTTCGCAACCGGCAATGTAATTAGCATGCCGAATATTACTTGGAGTGTGAATTGGAACGAAATCGCCAATAGGTAAGACCATTTTACAATTTGGGCCCAAGTTAGAAGCAGAGCCTAAGGTGTAAATTATCGATAGTCCATATCTCGGAAACTATAAGAGATAATGCAGTTTGGCAACCGGCAATGTAATTAGCATGCCGAATATTACTTGGAATGTTAATTGGAACGAAATCGCCAATAGATAAGGCCATTTTACAATTTGGGCCCAAGTTAGAAGCAGAGCCTAAGGTGTAAATTATCGATAGTCAATATCTCGGAAACTATAAGAGATAATGCAATTTGGCAACCGGCAATGTAATTAGCATGCCGAATATTACTTGGAATGTGAATTGGAACGAAATCGCCAATAGATAAGACCATTTTACAATTTGGGCCCAAGTTAGAAGCAGAGCCTAAGGTGTAAATTATTGATAGTCCATATCTCGGAAACTATAAGAGATAATGCAATTTCGCAACCGGCAATGTAATTAGCATGCCGAATATTACTTTGAGTGTGAATTGGAACAAAATCGCCAATAGATAAGACCATTTTACAATTTGGGCCCAAGTTAGAAGCAGAGCCTAAGGTGTAAATTATCGATAGTCCATATCTCGGAAACTATAAGAGATAATGCAATTTGGCAACCGGCAATGTAATTAGCATGCCGAATATTACTTGGAATGTGAATTGGAACGAAATCGCCAATAGATAAGACCATTTTACAATTTGGGCCCAAGTTAGAAGCAGAGCCTAAGGTGTTAATTATCGATAGTCCATATCTCGGAAACTATAAGAGATAATGCAATTTGGCAACCGGCAATGTAATTAGCATGCCGAATATTACTTGGAATGTGAATTGGAACGAAATCGCCAATAGATAAGACCATTTTACAATTTGGGCCCAAGTTAGAAGCAGAGCCTAAGGTGTAAATTATTGATAGTCCATATCTCGGAAACTATAAGAGATAATGCAATATCGCAACCGGCAATGTAATTAGCATGCCGAATATCACTTGGAATGTGAATTGGGACGAAATCGCCAATAGATAAGACCATTTTACAATTTGGGCCCAAGTTAGAAGCAGAGCCTAAGGTGTAAATTATCGATAGTCCATATCTCGGAAACTATAAGAGATAATGCAATTTGGCAACCGGCAATGTAATTAGCATGCCGAATATGACTTGGAATGTGAATTGGAACGAAATCGCCAATAGATAAGACCTTTTTACAATTTGGGCCCAAGTTAGAAGCAGAGCCTAAGGTGTAAATTATCGATAGTCCATATCTCGGAAACTATAAGAGATAATGCAATTTGGCAACCGGCAATGTAATTAGCATGCCGAATATTACTTGGAATGTGAATTGGAACGAAATCGCCAATAGATAAGACCATTTTACAATTTGGGCCCAAGTTAGAAGCAGAGCCTAAGGTGTAAATTATTGATAGTCCATATCTCGGAAACTATAAGAGATAATGCAATTTCGCAACCGGCAATGTAATTAGCATGCCGAATATTACTTGGAGTGTGAATTGGAACGAAATCGCCAATAGATAAGACCATTTTACAATTTGGGCCCAAGTTAGAAGCATAGCCTAAGGTGTAAATTATCGATAGTCCATATCTCGGAAACTATAAGAGATAATGCAATTTGGCAACCGGCAATGTAATTAGCATGCCGAATATTACTTGGAATGTGAATTGGAACGAAATCGCCAATAGATAAGACCATTTTACAATTTGGGCCCAAGTTAGAAGCAGAGCCTAAGGTGTAAATTATAGATAGTCCATATCTCGGAAACTATAAGAGATAATGCAATTTGCCAACCGGCAATGTAATTAGCATGCCGAATATTACTTGGAATGTGAATTGGAACGAAATCGCCAATAGATAAGACCATTTTACAATTTGGGCCCAAGTTAGAAGCAGAGCCTAAGGTGTAAATTATCGATAGTCCATATCTCGGAAACTATAAGAGATAATGCAATTTGGCAACCGGCAATGTAATTAGCATGCCGAATATTACTTGGAATGTGAATTGGAACGAAATCGCCAATAGATAAGACCATTTTACAATTTGGGCCCAAGTTAGAAGCAGAGCCTAAGGTGTAAATTATCGATAGTCCATATCTCGGAAACTATAAGAGATAATGCAATTTGGCAACCGGCAATGTAATTAGCATGCCGAATATGACTTGGAATGTGAATTGGAACGAAATCGCCAATAGATAAGACCTTTTTACAATTTGGGCCCAAGTTAGAAGCAGAGCCTAAGGTGTAAATTATCGATAGTCCATATCTCGGAAACTATAAGAGATAATGCAATTTGGCAACCGGCAATGTAATTAGCATGCCGAATATTACTTGGAATGTGAATTGGAACGAAATCGCCAATAGATAAGACCATTTTACAATTTGGGCCCAAGTTAGAAGCAGAGCCTAAGGTGTAAATTATTGATAGTCCATATCTCGGAAACTATAAGAGATAATGCAATTTCGCAACCGGCAATGTAATTAGCATGCCGAATATTACTTGGAGTGTGAATTGGAACGAAATCGCCAATAGATAAGACCATTTTACAATTTGGGCCCAAGTTAGAAGCATAGCCTAAGGTGTAAATTATCGATAGTCCATATCTCGGAAACTATAAGAGATAATGCAATTTGGCAACCGGCAATGTAATTAGCATGCCGAATATTACTTGGAATGTGAATTGGAACGAAATCGCCAATAGATAAGACCATTTTACAATTTGGGCCCAAGTTAGAAGCAGAGCCTAAGGTGTAAATTATAGATAGTCCATATCTCGGAAACTATAAGAGATAATGCAATTTGCCAACCGGCAATGTAATTAGCATGCCGAATATTACTTGGAATGTGAATTGGAACGAAATCGCCAATAGATAAGACCATTTTACAATTTGGGCCCAAGTTAGAAGCAGAGCCTAAGGTGTAAATTATCGATAGTCCATATCTCGGAAACTATAAGAGATAATGCAATTTGGCAACCGGCAATGTAATTAGCATGCCGAATATTACTTGGAATGTGAATTGGAACGAAAACGCCAATAGATAAGACCATTTTACAATTTGGGCCCAAGTTAGAAGCAGAGGCTAAGGTGTAAATTATCGATAGTCCATATCTCGGAAACTATAAGAGATAATGCAATTTGGCAACCGGCAATGTAATTAGCATGCCGAATATTACTTGGAATGTGAATTGGAACGAAATCGCCAATAGATAAGACCATTTTACAATTTGGGCCCAAGTTAGAAGCAGAGCCTAAGGTGTAAATTATTGATAGTCCATATCTCGGAAACTATAAGAGATAATGCAATTTCGCAACCGGCAATGTAATTAGCATGCCGAATATTACTTGGAGTGTGAATTGGAACGAAATCGCCAATAGATAAGACCATTTTACAATTTTGGGCCCAAGTTAGAAGCAGAGGCTAAGGTGTAAATTATCGATAGTCCATATCTCGGAAACTATAAGAGATAATGCAATTTGGCAACCGGCAATGTAATTAGCATGCCGAATATTACTTGGAATGTGAATTGGAACGAAATCGCCAATAGATAAGACCATTTTACAATTTGGGCCCAAGTTAGAAGCAGAGCCTAAGGTGTAAATTATTGATAGTCCATATCTCGGAAACTATAAGAGATAATGCAATTTGGCAACCGGCAATGTAATTAGCATGCCGAATATTACTTGGAATGTGAATTGGAACCAAATCGCCAATAGATAAGACCATTTTACAATTTGGGCCCAAGTTAGAAGCAGAGCCTAAGGTGTAAATTATCGATAGTCCATATCTCGGAAACTATAAGAGATAATGCAATTTGGCAACAGGCAATGTAATTAGCATGCCGAATATTACTTGGAATGTGAATTGGAACGAAATCGTCAATAGATAAGACCATTTTACAATTTGGGCCCAAGTTAGAAGCAGAGCCTAAGGTGTAAATTATCGATAGTCCATATCTCGGAAACTATAAGAGATAATGCAATTTGGCAACCGGAAATGTAATTAGCATGCCGAATATTACTTGGAATGTGAATTGGAACGAAATCGCCAATAGATAAAACCATTTTACAATTTGGGCCCAAGTTAGAAGCAGAGCCTAAGGTGTAAATTATCGATAGTCCATATCTCGGAAACTATAAGAGATAATGCAATTTGGCAACCGGCAATGTAATTAGCATGCCGAATATTACTTGGAATGTGAATTGGAACGAAATCGCCAATAGATAAGACCATTTTACAATTTGGGCCCAAGTTAGAAGCAGAGCCTAAGGTGTAAATTATTGATAGTCCATATCTCGGAAACTATAAGAGATAATGCAATTTCGCAACCGGCAATGTAATTAGCATGCCGAATATCACTTGGAATGTGAATTGGGACGAAATCGCCAATAGATAAGACCATTTTACAATTTGGGCCCAAGTTAGAAGCAGAGCCTAAGGTGTAAATTATCGATAGTCCATATCTCGGAAACTATAAGAGATAATGCAATTTGGCAACCGGCAATGTAATTAGCATGCCGAATATTACTTGGAATGTGAATTGGAACGAAATCGCCAATAGATAAGACCATTTTACAATTTGGGCCCAAGTTAGAAGCAGAGCCTAAGATGTAAATTATCGATAGTCCATATCTCGGAAACTATAAGAGATAATTCAATTTGGCAACCGGCAATGTAATTAGCATGCCGAATATTACTTGGAATGTGAATTGGAACGAAATCGCCAATAGATAAGACCATTTTACAATTTGGGCCCAAGTTAGAAGCAGAGCCTAAGGTGTAAATTATCGATAGTCCATATCTAAGAAACTATAAGAGATAATGCAATTTGGCAACCGGCAATGTAATTAGCATGCCGAATATTACTTGGAATGTGAATTGGAACGAAATCGCCAATAGATAAGACCATTTTACAATTTGGGCCCAAGTTAGAAGCAGAGCCTAAGGTGTAAATTATCGATAGTCCATATCTCGGAAACTATAAGAGATAATGCAATTTGGCACCGGCAATGTAATTAGCATGCCGAATATTACTTGGAATGTGAATTGGAACGAAATCGCCAATAGATAAGACCATTTTACAATTTGGGCCCAAGTTAGAAGCAGAGCCTAAGGTGTAAATTATCGATAGTCCATATCTCGGAAACTATAAGAGATAATTCAATTTGGCAACCGGCAATGTAATTAGCATGCCGAATATTACTTGGAATGTGAATTGGAACGAAATCGCCAATAGATAAGACCATTTTACAATTTGGGCCCAAGTTAGAAGCAGAGCCTAAGGTGTAAATTATCGATAGTCCATATCTCGGAAACTATAAGAGATAATGCAATTTGGCAACCGGCAATGTAATTAGCATGCCGAATATTACTTGGAATGTGAATTGGAACGAAATCGCCAATAGATAAGACCATTTTACAATTTGGGCCCAAGTTAGAAGCAGAGCCTAAGGTGTAAATTATCGATAGTCCATATCTCGGAAACTATAAGAGATAATGCAATTTGGCAACCGGCAATGTAATTAGCATGCCGAATATTACTTGGAATGTGAATTGGAACGAAATCGCAAATAGATAAGACCATTTTACAATTTGGGCCCAAGTTAGAAGCAGAGCCTAAGGTGTAAATTATCGATAGTCCATATCTCGGAAACTATAAGAGATAATGCAATTTGGCAACCGGCAATGTAATTAACATGCCGAATATTAATTGGAATGTGAATTGGAACGAAATCGCCAATAGATAAGACCATTTTACAATTTGCGCCCAAGTTAGAAGCAGAGCCTAAGGTGTAAATTATCGATAGTCCATATCTCGGAAACTATAAGAGATAATGCAATTTGGCAACCGGCAATGTAATTAGCATGCCGAATATTACTTGGAATGTGAATTGGAACGAAATCGCCAATAGGTAAGACCATTTTACAATTTGCGCCCAAGTTAGAAGCAGAGCCTAAGGTGTAAATTATCGATAGTCCATATCTCGTAAACTATAAGAGATAATTCAATTTGGCAACCGGCAATGTAATTAGCAGGCCGAATATTACTTGGAATGTGAATTGGAACGAAATCGCCAATAGATAAGACCATTTTACAATTTGGGCCCAAGTTAGAAGCAGAGCCTAAGGTGTAAATTATCGATAGTCCATATCTCGGAAACTATAAGAGATAATGCAATTTGGCAACCGGCAATGTAATTAGCATGCCGAATATTACTTGGAATGTGAATTGGAACGAAATCGCCAATAGATAAGACCATTTTACAATTTGGGCCCAAGTTAGAAGCAGAGCCTAAGGTGTAAATTATCGATAGTCCATATCTCGGAAACTATAAGAGATAATTCAATTTGGCAACCGGCAATGTAATTAGCATGCCGAATATTACTTGGAATGTGAATTGGAACGAAATCGCCAATAGATAAGACCATTTTACAATTTGGGCCCAAGTTAGAAGCAGAGCCTAAGGTGTAAATTATCGATAGTCCATATCTCGGAAACTATAAGAGATAATGCAATTTGGCAACCGGCAATGTAATTAGCATGCCGAATATTACTTGGAATGTGAATTGGAACGAAATCGCCAATAGATAAGACCATTTTACAATTTGGGCCCAAGTTAGAAGCAGAGCCTAAGGTGTAAATTATCGATAGTCCATATCTCGGAAACTATAAGAGGTAATGCGATTTGGCAACCGGAAATGTAATTAGCATGCCGAATATTACTTGGAATGTGAATTGGAACGAAATCGCCAATAGATAAGACCATTTTACAATTTGGGCCCAAGTTAGAAGCAGAGCCTAAGGTGTAAATTATCGATAGTCCATATCTCGGAAACTATAAGAGATAATGCAATTTGGCAACCGGCAATGTAATTAGCATGCCGAATATTACTTGGAATGTGAATTGGAACGAAATCGCCAATAGATAAGACCATTTTACAATTTGGGCCCAAGTTAGAAGCAGAGCCTAAGGTGTAAATTATTGATAGTCCATATCTCGGACACTATAAGAGATAATGCAATTTCGCAACCGGCAATGTAATTAGCATGCCGAATATTACTTGGAGTGTGAATTGGAACGAAATCGCCAATAGATAAGACCATTTTACAATTTGGGCCCAAGTTAGAAGCAGAGCCTAAGGTGTAAATTATCGATAGTCCATATCTCGGAAACTATAAGAGATAATGCAATTTGGCAACCGGCAATGTAATTAGCATGCCGAATATTACTTGGAATGTGAATTGGAACGAAATCGCCAATAGATAAGACCATTTTACAATTTGGGCCCAAGTTAGAAGCAGAGCCTAAGGTGTAAATTATCGATAGTCCATATCTCGGAAACTATAAGAGATAATTCAATTTGGCAACCGGCAATGTAATTAGCATGCCGAATATTACTTGGAATGTGAATTGGAACGAAATCGCCAATAGATAAGACCATTTTACAATTTGGGCCCAAGTTAGAAGCAGAGCCTAAGGTGTAAATTATCGATAGTCCATATCTCGGAAACTATAAGAGATAATGCAATTTGGCAACCGGCAATGTAATTAGCATGCCGAATATTACTTGGAATGTGAATTGGAACGAAATCGCCAATAGAGAAGACCATTTTACAATTTGGGCCCAAGTTAGAAGCAGAGCCTAAGGTGTAAATTATCGATAGTCCATATCTCGGAAACTATAAGTGATAATGCAATTTGGCAACCGGCAATGTAATTAGCATGCCGAATATTACTTGGAATGTGAATTGGAACGAAATCGCCAATAGAGAAGACCATTTTACAATTTGGGCCCAAGTTAGAAGCAGAGCCTAAGGTGTAAATTATCGATAGTCCATATCTCGGAAACTATAAGAGATAATGCAATTTGCCAACCGGCAATGTAATTAGCATGCCGAATATTACTTGGAATGTGAATTGGAACGAAATCGCCAATAGATAAGACCATTTTACGATTTGGGCCCAAGTTAGAAGCAGAGCCTAAGGTGTAAATTATCGATAGTCCATATCTCGGAAACTATAAGAGATAATGCAATTTGGCAACCGGCAATGTAATTAGCATGCCGAATATTACTTGGAATGTGAATTGGAACGAAATCGCCAATAGATAAAACCATTTTACAATTTGTGCCCAAGTTAGAAGCAGAGCCTAAGGTGTAAATTATCGATAGTCCATATCTCGGAAACTATAAGAGATAATGTAATTTGGCAACCGGCAATGTAATTAGCATGCCGAGTATTACTTGGAATGTGAATTGGAACGAAATCGCCAATAGATAAGACCATTTTACAATTTGGGCCCAAGTTAGAAGCAGAGCCTAAGGTGTAAATTATCGATAGTCCATATCTCGGAAACTATAAGAGATAATGCAATTTGGCAACCGGCAATGTAATTAGCATGCCGAATATTACTTGGAATGTGAATTGTAACGAAATCGCCAATAGATAAGACCATTTTACAATTTGGGCCCAAGTTAGAAGCAGAGCCTAAGGTGTAAATTATTGATAGTCCATATCTCGGAAACTATAAGAGATAATGCAATTTCGCAATCGGCAATGTAATTAGCATGCCGAATATCACTTGGACTGTGAATTGGGACGAAATCGCCAATAGATAAGACCATTTTACAATTTGGGCCCAAGTTAGAAGCAGAGCCTAAGGTGTAAATTATTGATAGTCCATATCTCGGAAACTATAAGAGATAATGCAATTTGGCAACCGGCAATGTAATTAGCATGCCGAATATTACTTGGATTGTGAATTGGAACGAAATCGCCAATAGATAAGACCATTTTACAATTTGGGCCCAAGTGAGAAGCAGAGCCTAAGGTGTAAATTATCGATAGTCCATATCTCGGAAACTATAAGAGATAATGCAATTTGGCAACCGGCAATGTAAATAGCATGCCGAATATTACTTGGAATGTGAATTGGAACGAAATCGCCAATAGATAAGACCATTTTACAATTTGGGCCCAAGTTAGAAGCAGAGCCTAAGGTGTAAATTATCGATAGTCCATATCTCGGAAACTATAAGAGATAATGCAATTTGGCAACCGGCAATGTAATTAGCATGCCGAATATTACTTGGAATGTGAATTGGAACGAAATCGCCAATAGATAAGACCATTTTACAATTTGGGCCCAAGTTAGAAGCAGAGCCTAAGGTGTAAATTATTGATAGTCCATATCTCGGAAACTATAAGAGATAATGCAATTTCGCAACCGGCAATGTAATTAGCATGCCGAATATCACTTGGAATGTGAATTGGGACGAAATCGCCAATAGATAAGACCATTTTACAATTTGGGCCCAAGTTAGAAGCAGAGCCTAAGGTGTAAATTATCGATAGTCCATATCTCGGAAACTATAAGAGATAATGCAATTTGGCAACCGGCAATGTAATTAGCATGCCGAATATTACTTGGAATGTGAATTGGAACGAAATCGCCAATAGATAAGACCATTTTACAATTTGGGCCCAAGTTAGAAGCAGAGCCTAAGGTGTAAATTATCGATAGTCCATATCTCGGAAACTATAAGAGATAATGCAATTTGGCAACCGGCAATGTAATTAGCATGCCGAATATTACTTGGAATGTGAATTGGAACGAAATCGCCAATAGATAAGACCATTTTACAATTTGGGCCCAAGTTAGAAGTAGAGCCTAAGGTGTAAATTATCGATAGTCCATATCTCGGAAACTATAAGAGATAATGCAATTTGGCAACCGGCAATGTAATTAGCATGCCGAATATTACTTGGAATGTGAATTGGAACGAAATCGCCAATAGATAAGACCATTTTACAATTTGGGCCCAAGTTATAAGCAGAGCCTATGGTGTAAATTATCGATAGTCCATATCTCGGAAACTATAAGAGATAATGCAATTTGGCAACCGGCAATGTAATTAGCATGCCGAATATTACTTGGAATGTGAATTGGAACGAAATCGCCAATAGATAAGACCATTTTACAATTTGGGCCCAAGTTAGAAGCAGAGCCTAAGGTGTAAATTATCGATAGTCCATATCTCGGAAACTATAAGAGTTAATGCAATTTGGCAACCGGCAATGTAATTAGCATGCCGAATATTACTTGGAATGTGAATTGGAACGAAATCGCCAATAGATAAGACCATTTGACAATTTGGGCCCAAGTTAGAAGCAGAGCCTAAGGTGTAAATTATCGATAGTCCATATCTCGGAAACTATAAGAGATAATGCAATTTGGCAACCGGCAATGTAATTAGCATGCCGAATATTACTTGGAATGTGAATTGGAACGAAATCGCCAACAGATAAGACCATTTTACAATTTGGGCCCAAGTTAGAAGCAGAGCCTAAGGTGTAAATTATCGATAGTCCATATCTCGGAAACTATAAGAGATAATGCAATTTGGCAACCGGCAATGTAATTAGCATGCCGAATATTACTTGGAATGTGAATTGGAACGAAATCGCCAATAGATAAGACCATTTTACAATTTGGGCCCAAGTTAGAAGCAGAGCCTAAGGTGTAAATTATTGATAGTCCATATCTCGGAAACTATAAGAGATAATGCAATTTCGCAACCGGCAATGTAATTAGCATGCCGAATATTACTTGGAGTGTGAATTGGAACGAAATCGCCAATAGGTAAGACCATTTTACAATTTGGGCCCAAGTTAGAAGCAGAGCCTAAGGTGTAAATTATCGATAGTCCATATCTCGGAAACTATAAGAGATAATGCAATTTGGCAACCGGCAATGTAATTAGCATGCCGAATATTACTTGGAATGTTAATTGGAACGAAATCGCCAATAGATAAGGCCATTTTACAATTTGGGCCCAAGTTAGAAGCAGAGCCTAAGGTGTAAATTATCGATAGTCAATATCTCGGAAACTATAAGAGATAATGCAATTTGGCAACCGGCAATGTAATTAGCATGCCGAATATTACTTGGAATGTGAATTGGAACGAAATCGCCAATAGATAAGACCATTTTACAATTTGGGCCCAAGTTAGAAGCAGAGCCTAAGGTGTAAATTATTGATAGTCCATATCTCGGAAACTATAAGAGATAATGCAATTTCGCAACCGGCAATGTAATTAGCATGCCGAATATTACTTTGAGTGTGAATTGGAACAAAATCGCCAATAGATAAGACCATTTTACAATTTGGGCCCAAGTTAGAAGCAGAGCCTAAGGTGTAAATTATCGATAGTCCATATCTCGGAAACTATAAGAGATAATGCAATTTGGCAACCGGCAATGTAATTAGCATGCCGAATATTACTTGGAATGTGAATTGGAACGAAATCGCCAATAGATAAGACCATTTTACAATTTGGGCCCAAGTTAGAAGCAGAGCCTAAGGTGTTAATTATCGATAGTCCATATCTCGGAAACTATAAGAGATAATGCAATTTGGCAACCGGCAATGTAATTAGCATGCCGAATATTACTTGGAATGTGAATTGGAACGAAATCGCCAATAGATAAGACCATTTTACAATTTGGGCCCAAGTTAGAAGCAGAGCCTAAGGTGTAAATTATTGATAGTCCATATCTCGGAAACTATAAGAGATAATGCAATTTCGCAACCGGCAATGTAATTAGCATGCCGAATATCACTTGGAATGTGAATTGGGACGAAATCGCCAATAGATAAGACCATTTTACAATTTGGGCCCAAGTTAGAAGCAGAGCCTAAGGTGTAAATTATCGATAGTCCATATCTCGGTAACTATAAGAGATAATGCAATTTGGCAACCGGCAATGTAATTAGCATGCCGAATATTACTTGGAATGTGAATTGGAACGAAATCGCCAATAGATAAGACCATTTTACAATTTGGGCCCAAGTTAGAAGCAGAGCCTAAGGTGTAAATTATCGATAGTCCATATCTCGGTAACTATAAGAGATAATGCAATTTGGCAACCGGCAATGTAATTAGCATGCCGAATATTACTTGGAATATGAATTGGAACGAAATCGCCAATAGGTAATGCTATTTTACAATTTGGGCCCAAGTTAGAAGCAGAGCCTAAGGTGTAAATTATCGATAGTCCATATCTCGGAAACTATAAGAGATAATGCAATTTGGCAACCGGCAATGTAGTAAGCATGCCGAATATTACTTGGAATGTGAATTGGAACGAAATCGCCAATAGATAAGACCATTTTACAATTTGGGCCCAAGTTAGAAGCAGAGCCTAAGGTGTAAATTATCGATAGTCCATATCTCGGAAACTATAAGAAATAATGCAATTTGGCAACCGGCAATGTAATTAGCATGCCGAATATTACTTGGAATGTGAATTGGAACGAAATCGCCAATAGGTAAGACCATTTTACAATTTGGGCCCAAGTTAGAAGCAGAGCCTAAGGTGTAAATTATTGATAGTCCATATCTCGGAAACTATAAGAGATAATGCAATTTCGCAACCGGCAATGTAATTAGCATGCCGAATATCACTTGGAATGTGAATTGGGACGAAATCGCCAATAGATAAGACCATTTTACAATTTGGGCCCAAGTTAGAAGCAGAGCCTAAGGTGTAAATTATCGATAGTCCATATCTCGGAAACTATAAGAGATAATGCAATTTGGCAACCGGCAATGTAATTAGCATGCCGAATATTACTTGGAATGTGAATTGGAACGAAATCGCCAATAGATAAGACCATTTTACAATTTGGGCCCAAGTTAGAAGCAGAGCCTAAGATGTAAATTATCGATAGTCCATATCTTGGAAACTATAAGAGATAATGCAATTTGGCAACCGGCAATGTAATTAGCATGCCGAATATTACTTGGAATGTGAATTGGAACGAAATCGCCAATAGATAAGACCATTTTACAATTTGGGCCCAAGTTAGAAGCAGAGCCTAAGGTGTAAATTATCGATAGTCCATATCTCGGAAACTATAAGAAATAATGCAATTTGGCAACCGGCAATGTAATTAGCATGCCGAATATTACTTGGAATGTGAATTGGAACGAAATCGCCAATAGATAAGACCATTTTACAATTTGGGCCCAAGTTAGAAGCAGAGCCTAAGGTGTAAATTATCGATAGTCCATATCTCGGAAACTATAAGAGATAATGCAATTTGGCAACCGGCAATGTAATTAGCATGCCGAATATTACTTGGAATGTGAATTGGAACGAAATCGCCAATAGATAAGACCATTTTACAATTTGGGCCCAAGTTAGAAGTAGAGCCTAAGGTGTAAATTATCGATAGTCCATATCTCGGAAACTATAAGAGATAATGCAATTTGGCAACCGGCAATGTAATTAGCATGCCGAATATTACTTGGAATGTGAATTGGAACGAAATCGCCAATAGATAAGACCATTTTACAATTTGGGCCCAAGTTATAAGCAGAGCCTATGGTGTAAATTATCGATAGTCCATATCTCGGAAACTATAAGAGATAATGCAATTTGGCAACCGGCAATGTAATTAGCATGCCGAATATTACTTGGAATGTGAATTGGAACGAAATCGCCAATAGATAAGACCATTTTACAATTTGGGCCCAAGTTAGAAGCAGAGCCTAAGGTGTAAATTATCGATAGTCCATATCTCGGAAACTATAAGAGTTAATGCAATTTGGCAACCGGCAATGTAATTAGCATGCCGAATATTACTTGGAATGTGATTTGGAACGAAATCGCCAATAGATAAGACCATTTTACAATTTGGGCCCAAGTTAGAAGCAGAGCCTAAGGTGTAAATTATCGATAGTCCATATCTCGGAAACTATAAGAGATAATGCAATTTGGCAACCGGCAATGTAATTAGCATGCCGAATATTACTTGGAATGTGAATTGGAACGAAATCGCCAACAGATAAGACCATTTTACAATTTGGGCCCAAGTTAGAAGCAGAGCCTAAGGTGTAAATTATCGATAGTCCATATCTCGGAAACTATAAGAGATAATGCAATTTGGCAACCGGCAATGTAATTAGCATGCCGAATATTACTTGGAATGTGAATTGGAACGAAATCGCCAATAGATAAGACCATTTTACAATTTGGGCCCAAGTTAGAAGCAGAGCCTAAGGTGTAAATTATTGATAGTCCATATCTCGGAAACTATAAGAGATAATGCAATTTCGCAACCGGCAATGTAATTAGCATGCCGAATATTACTTGGAGTGTGAATTGGAACGAAATCGCCAATAGGTAAGACCATTTTACAATTTGGGCCCAAGTTAGAAGCAGAGCCTAAGGTGTAAATTATCGATAGTCCATATCTCGGAAACTATAAGAGATAATGCAATTTGGCAACCGGCAATGTAATTAACATGCCGAATATTACTTGGAATGTTAATTGGAACGAAATCGCCAATAGATAAGGCCATTTTACAATTTGGGCCCAAGTTAGAAGCAGAGCCTAAGGTGTAAATTATCGATAGTCCATATCTCGGAAACTATAAGAGATAATGCAATTTGGCAACCGGCAATGTAATTAGCATGCCGAATATTACTTGGAATGTGAATTGGAACGAAATCGCCAATAGATAAGACCATTTTACAATTTGGGCCCAAGTTAGAAGCAGAGCCTAAGGTGTAAATTATTGATAGTCCATATCTCGGAAACTATAAGAGATAATGCAATTTCGCAACCGGCAATGTAATTAGCATGCCGAATATTACTTTGAGTGTGAATTGGAACGAAATCGCCAATAGATAAGACCATTTTACAATTTGGGCCCAAGTTAGAAGCAGAGCCTAAGGTGTAAATTATCGATAGTCCATATCTCGGAAACTATAAGAGATAATGCAATTTGGCAACCGGCAATGTAATTAGCATGCCGAATATTACTTGGAATGTGAATTGGAACGAAATCGCCAATAGATAAGACCATTTTACAATTTGGGCCCAAGTTAGAAGCAGAGCCTAAGGTGTAAATTATCGATAGTCCATATCTCGGAAACTATAAGAGATAATGCAATTTGGCAACCGGCAATGTAATTAGCATGCCGAATATTACTTGGAATGTGAATTGGAACGAAATCGCCAATAGATAAGACCATTTTACAATTTGGGCCCAAGTTAGAAGCAGAGCCTAAGGTGTAAATTATTGATAGTCCATATCTCGGAAACTATAAGAGATAATGCAATTTGGCAACCGGCAATGTAATTAGCATGCCGAATATTACTTGGAATGTGAATTGGAACGAAATCGCCAATAGATAAGACCATTTTACAATTTGGGCCCAAGTTAGAAGCAGAGCCTAAGGTGTAAATTATCGATAGTCCATATCTCGGAAACTATAAGAGATAATGCAATTTGGCAACCGGCAATGTAATTAGCATGCCGAATATTACTTGGAATGTGAATTGGAACGAAATCGCCAATAGATAAGACCATTTTACAATTTGGGCCCAAGTTAGAAGCAGAGCCTAAGGTGTAAATTATGGATAGTCCATATCTCGGAAACTATAAGAGATAATGCAATTTCGCAACCGGCAATGTAATTAGCATGCCGAATATCACTTGGAATGTGAATTGGGACGAAATCGCCAATAGATAAGACCATTTTACAATTTGGGCCCAAGTTAGAAGCAGAGCCTAAGGTGTAAATTATCGATAGTCCATATCTCGGAAACTATAAGAGATAATGCAATTTGGCAACCGGCAATGTAATTAGCATGCCGAATATTACTTGGAATGTGAATTGGAACGAAATCGCCAATAGATAAGACCATTTTACAATTTGGGCCCAAGTTAGAAGCAGAGCCTAAGGTGTAAATTATCGATAGTCCATATCTCGGAAACTATAAGAGATAATGCAATTTGGCAACCGGCAATGTAATTAGCATGCCGAATATTACTTGGAATGTGAATTGGAACGAAATCGCCAATAGGTAAGGTTCGTCCATCGATCGATGGACGAACCTATTTTACAATTTGGGCCCAAGTTAGAAGCAGAGCCTAAGGTGTAAATTATCGATAGTCCATATCTCGGAAACTATAAGAGATAATGCAATTTGGCAACCGGCAATGTAATTAGCATGCCGAATATTACTTGGAATGTGAATTGGAACGAAATCGCCAATAGATAAGACCATTTTACAATTTGGGCCCAAGTTAGAAGCAGAGCCTAAGGTGTAAATTATCGATAGTCCATATCTCGGAAACTATAAGAGATAATGCAATTTGGCAACCGGCAATGTAATTAGCATGCCGAATATTACTTGGAATGTGAATTGGAACGAAATCGCCAATAGGTAAGACCATTTTACAATTTGGGCCCAAGTTAGAAGCAGAGCCTAAGGTGTAAATTATTGATAGTCCATATCTCGGAAACTATAAGAGATAATGCAATTTCGCAACCGGCAATGTAATTAGCATGCCGAATATCACTTGGAATGTGAATTGGGACGAAATCGCCAATAGATAAGACCATTTTACAATTTGGGCCCAAGTTAGAAGCAGAGCCTAAGGTGTAAATTATCGATAGTCCATATCTCGGAAACTATAAGAGATAATGCAATTTGGCAACCGGCAATGTAATTAGCATGCCGAATATTACTTGGAATGTGAATTGGAACGAAATCGCCAATAGATAAGACCATTTTACAATTTGGGCCCAAGTTAGAAGCAGAGCCTAAGATGTAAATTATCGATAGTCCATATCTTGGAAACTATAAGAGATAATGCAATTTGGCAACCGGCAATGTAATTAGCATGCCGAATATTACTTGGAATGTGAATTGGAACGAAATCGCCAATAGATAAGACCATTTTACAATTTGGGCCCAAGTTAGAAGCAGAGCCTAAGGTGTAAATTATCGATAGTCCATATCTCGGAAACTATAAGAGATAATTCAATTTGGCAACCGGCAATGTAATTAGCATGCCGGATATTACCTGGAATGTGAATTGGAACGAAATCGCCAATAGATAAGACCATTTTACAATTTGGGCCCAAGTTAGAAGCAGAGCATAAGGTGTAAATTATCGATAGTCCATATCTCGGAAACTATAAGAGATAATTCAATTTGGCAACCGGCAATGTAATTAGCATGCCGGATATTACTTGGAATGTGAATTGGAACGAAATCGCCAATAGATAAGACCATTTTACAATTTGGGCCCAAGTTAGAAGCAGAGCCTAAGGTGTAAATTACCGATAGTCCATATCTCGGAAACTATAAGAGATAATGCAATTTGGCAACCGGCAATGTAATTAGCATGCCGAATATTACTTGGAATGTGAATTGGAACGAAATCGCCAATAGATAAGACGATTTTACAATTTGGGCCCAAGTTAGAAGCAGAGCCTAAGGTGTAAATTATCGATAGTCCATATCTCGGAAACTATAAGAGATAATGCAATTTGGCAACCGGCAATGTAATTAGCATGCCGAATATTACTTGCAATGTGAATTGGAACGAAATCGCCAATAGATAAGACCATTTTACAATTTGGGCCCAAGTTAGAAGCAGAGCCTAAGGTGTAAATTATCGATAGTCCATATCTCGGAAACTATAAGAGATAATGCAATTTTGCAACCGGCAATGTAATTAGCATGCCGAATATTACTTGGAATGTGAATTGGAACGAAATCGCCAATAGGTAAGACCATTTTACAATTTGGGCCCAAGTTAGAAACAGAGCCTAAGATGTAAATTATCGATAGTCCATATCTCGGAAACTATAAGAGATAATTCAATTTGGCAACCGGCAATGTAATTAGCATGCCGAATATTACTTGGAATGTGAATTGGAACGAAATCGCCAATAGAGAAGACCATTTTACAATTTGGGCCCAAGTTAGAAGCAGAGCCTAAGGTGTAAATTATCGATAGTCCATATCTCGGAAACTATAAGAGATAATGCAATTTGGCAACCGGCAATGTAATTAGCATGCCGAATATTACTTGGAATGTGAATTGGAACGAAATCGCCAATAGAGACGACCATTTTACAATTTGGGCCCAAGTCAGAAGCAGAGCCTAAGGTGTAAATTATCGATAGTCCATATCTCGGAAACTATAAGTGATAATGCAATTTGGCAACCGGCAATGTAATTAGCATGCCGAATATTACTTGGAATGTGAATTGGAACGAAATCGCCAATAGAGAAGACCATTTTACAATTTGGGCCCAAGTTAGAAGCAGAGCCTAAGGTGTAAATTATCGATAGTCCATATCTCGGAAACTATAAGAGATAATGCAATTTGCCAACCGGCAATGTAATTAGCATGCCGAATATTACTTGGAATGTGAATTGGAACGAAATCGCCAATAGATAAGACCATTTTACAATTTGGGTCCAAGTTAGAAGCAGAGCCTAAGGTGTAAATTATCGATAGTCCATATCTCGGAAACTATAAGAGATAATGCAATTTGGCAACCGGCAATGTAATTAGCATGCCGAATATTACTTGGAATGTGAATTGGAACGAAATCGCCGATAGAGAAGACCATTTTACAATTTGGGCCCAAGTTAGAAGCAGAGCCTAAGGTGTAAATTATCGATAGTCCATATCTCGGATACTATAAGAGATAATGCAATTTGGCAACCGGCAATGTAATTAGCATGCCGAATATTACTTGGAATGTGAATTGGAACGAAAACGCCAATAGATAAGACCATTTTACAATTTGGGCCCAAGTTAGAAGCAGAGGCTAAGGTGTAAATTATCGATAGTCCATATCTCGGAAACTATAAGAGATAATGCAATTTGGCAACCGGCAATGTAATTAGCATGCCGAATATTACTTGGAATGTGAATTGGAACGAAATCGCCAATAGATAAGACAATTTTACAATTTGGGCCCAAATTAGAAGCAGAGCCTAAGGTGTAAATTATTGATAGTCCATATCTCGGAAACTATAAGAGATAATGCAATTTCGCAACCGGCAATGTAATTAGCATGCCGAATATTACTTGGAGTGTGAATTGGAACGAAATCGCCAATAGATAAGACCATTTTACAATTTGGGCCCAAGTTAGAAGCAGAGGCTAAGGTGTAAATTATCGATAGTCCATATCTCGGAAACTATAAGAGATAATGCAATTTGGCAACCGGCAATGTAATTAGCATGCCGAATATTACTTGGAATGTGAATTGGAACGAAATCGCCAATAGATAAGACCATTTTACAATTTGGGCCCAAGTTAGAAGCAGAGCCTAAAGTGTAAATTATTGATAGTCCATATCTCGGAAACTATAAGAGATAATGCAATTTGGCAACCGGCAATGTAATTAGCATGCCGAATATTACTTGGAATGTGAATTGGAACGAAATCGCCAATAGATAAGACCATTTTACAATTTGGGCCCAAGTTAGAAGCAGAGCCTAAGGTGTAAATTATCGATAGTCCATATCTCGGAAACTATAAGAGATAATGCAATTTGGCAACAGGCAATATAATTAGCATGCCGAATATTACTTGGAATGTGAATTGGAACGAAATCGTCAATAGATAAGACCATTTTACAATTTGGGGCCAAGTTAGAAGCAGAGCCTAAGGTGTAAATTATCGATAGTCCATATCTCGGAAACTATAAGAGATAATGCAATTTGGCAACCGGAAATGTAATTAGCATGCCGAATATTACTTGGAATGTGAATTGGAACGAAATCGCCAATAGATAAAACCATTTTACAATTTGGGCCCAAGTTAGAAGCAGAGCCTAAGGTGTAAATTATCGATAGTCCATATCTCGGAAACTATAAGAGATAATGCAATTTGGCAACCGGCAATGTAATTAGCATGCCGAATATTACTTGGAATGTGAATTGGAACGAAATCGCCAATAGATAAGACCATTTTACAATTTGGGCCCAAGTTAGAAGCAGAGCCTAAGGTGTAAATTATTGATAGTCCATATCTCGGAAACTATAAGAGATAATGCAATTTCGCAACCGGCAATGTAATTAGCATGCCGAATATCACTTGGAATGTGAATTGGGACGAAATCGCCAATAGATAAGACCATTTTACAATTTGGGCCCAAGTTAGAAGCAGAGCCTAAGGTGTAAATTATCGATAGTCCATATCTCGGAAACTATAAGAGATAATGCAATTTGGCAACCGGCAATGTAATTAGCATGCCGAATATTACTTGGAATGTGAATTGGAACGAAATCGCCAATAGATAAGACCATTTTACAATTTGGGCCCAAGTTAGAAGCAGAGCCTAAGGTGTAAATTATCGATAGTCCATATCTCGGAAACTATAAGAGATAATTCAATTTGGCAACCGGCAATGTAATTAGCATGCCGAATATTACTTGGAATGTGAATTGGAACGAAATCGCCAATAGATAAGACCATTTTACAATTTGGGCCCAAGTTAGAAGCAGAGCCTAAGGTGTAAATTATCGATAGTCCATATCTAAGAAACTATAAGAGATAATGCAATTTGGCAACCGGCAATGTAATTAGCATGCCGAATATTACTTGGAATGTGAATTGGAACGAAATCGCCAATAGATAAGACCATTTTACAATTTGGGCCCAAGTTAGAAGCAGAGCCTAAGGTGTAAATTATCGATAGTCCATATCTCGGAAACTATAAGAGATAATGCAATTTGGCAACCGGCAATGTAATTAGCATGCCGAATATTACTTGGAATGTGAATTGGAACGAAATCGCCAATAGATAAGACCATTTTACAATTTGGGCCCAAGTTAGAAGCAGAGCCTAAGGTGTAAATTATCGATAGTCCATATCTCGGAAACTATAAGAGATAATTCAATTTGGCAACCGGCAATGTAATTAGCATGCCGAATATTACTTGGAATGTGAATTGGAACGAAATCGCCAATAGATAAGACCATTTTACAATTTGGGCCCAAGTTAGAAGCAGAGCCTAAGGTGTAAATTATCGATAGTCCATATCTCGGAAACTATAAGAGATAATGCAATTTGGCAACCGGCAATGTAATTAGCATGCCGAATATTACTTGGAATGTGAATTGGAACGAAATCGCCAATAGATAAGACCATTTTACAATTTGCGCCCAAGTTAGAAGCAGAGCCTAAGGTGTAAATTATCGATAGTCCATATCTCGGAAACTATAAGAGATAATTCAATTTGGCAACCGGCAATGTAATTAGCAGGCCGAATATTACTTGGAATGTGAATTGGAACGAAATCGCCAATAGGTAAGACCATTTTACAATTTGGGCCCAAGTTAGAAGCAGAGCCTAAGGTGTAAATTATCGATAGTCCATATCTCGGAAACTATAAGAGATAATGCAATTTGGCAACCGGCAATGTAATTAGCATGCCGAATATTACTTGGAATGTGAATTGGAACGAAATCGCCAATAGATAAGACCATTTTACAATTTGGGCCCAAGTTAGAAGCAGAGCCTAAGGTGTAAATTATCGATAGTCCATATCTCGGAAACTATAAGAGATAATTCAATTTGGCAACCGGCAATGTAATTAGCATGCCGAATATTACTTGGAATGTGAATTGGAACGAAATCGCCAATAGATAAGACCATTTTACAATTTGGGCCCATGTTAGAAGCAGAGCCTAAGGTGTAAATTATCGATAGTCCATATCTCGGAAACTATAAGAGATAATGCAATTTGGCAACCGGCAATGTAATTAGCATGCCGAATATTACTTGGAATGTGAATTGGAACGAAATCGCCAATAGATAAGACCATTTTACAATTTGGGCCCAAGTTAGAAGCAGAGCCTAAGGTGTAAATTATCGATAGTCTATATCTCGGAAACTATAAGAGGTAATGCAACTTGGCAACCGGAAATGTAATTAGCATGCCGAATATTACTTGGAATGTGAATTGGAACGAAATCGCCAATAGATAAGACCATTTTACAATTTGGGCCCAAGTTAGAAGCAGAGCCTAAGGTGTAAATTATCGATAGTCCATATCTCGGAAACTATAAGAGATAATGCAATTTGGCAACCGGCAATGTAATTAGCATGCCGAATATTACTTGGAATGTGAATTGGAACGAAATCGCCAATAGAGAAGACCATTTTACAATTTGGGCCCAAGTTAGAAGCAGAGCCTAAGGTGTAAATTATCGATAGTCCATATCTCGGAAACTATAAGTGATAATGCAATTTGGCAACCGGCAATGTAATTAGCATGCCGAATATTACTTGGAATGTGAATTGGAACGAAATCGCCAATAGAGAAGACCATTTTACAATTTGGGCCCAAGTTAGAAGCAGAGCCTAAGGTGTAAATTATCGATAGTCCATATCTCGGAAACTATAAGAGATAATGCAATTTGCCAACCGGCAATGTAATTAGCATGCCGAATATTACTTGGAATGTGAATTGGAACGAAATCGCCAATAGATAAGACCATTTTACAATTTGGGCCCAAGTTAGAAGCAGAGCCTAAGGTGTAAATTATCGATAGTCCATATCTCGGAAACTATAAGAGATAATGCAATTTGGCAACCGGCAATGTAATTAGCATGCCGAATATTACTTGGAATGTGAATTGGAACGAAATCGCCGATAGAGAAGACCATTTTACAATTTGGGCCCAAGTTAGAAGCAGAGCCTAAGGTGTAAATTATCGATAGTCCATATCTCGGAAACTATAAGAGATAATGCAATTTGGCAACCGGCAATGTAATTAGCATGCCGAATATTACTTGGAATGTGAATTGGAACGAAAACGCCAATAGATAAGACCATTTTACAATTTGGGCCCAAGTTAGAAGCAGAGGCTAAGGTGTAAATTATCGATAGTCCATATCTCGGAAACTATAAGAGATAATGCAATTTGGCAACCGGCAATGTAATTAGCATGCCGAATATTACTTGGAATGTGAATTGGAACGAAATCGTCAATAGATAAGACCATTTTACAATTTGGGCCCAAGTTAGAAGCAGAGCCTAAGGTGTAAATTATCGATAGTCCATATCTCAGAAACTATAAGAGATAATGCAATTTGGCAACCGGCAATGTAATTAGCATGCCGAATATTACTTGGAATGTGAATTGGAACGAAATCGCCAATAGATAAAACCATTTTACAATTTGGGCCCAAGTTAGAAGCAGAGCCTAAGGTGTAAATTATCGATAGTCCATATCTCGGAAACTATAAGAGATAATGCAATTTGGCAACCGGCAATGTAATTAGCATGCCGAATATTACTTGGAATGTGAATTGGAACGAAATCGCCAATAGATAAGACCATTTTACAATTTGGGCCCAAGTTAGAAGCAGAGACTAAGGTGTAAATTATTGATAGTCCATATCTCGGAAACTATAAGAGATAATGCAATTTCGCAACCGGCAATGTAATTAGCATGCCGAATATCACTTGGAATGTGAATTGGGACGAAATCGCCAATAGATAAGACCATTTTACAATTTGGGCCCAAGTTAGAAGCAGAGCCTAAGGTGTAAATTATCGATAGTCCATATCTCGGAAACTATAAGAGATAATGCAATTTGGCAACCGGCAATGTAATTAGCATGCCGAATATTACTTGGAATGTGAATTGGAACGAAATCGCCAATAGATAAGACCATTTTACAATTTGGGCCCAAGTTAGAAGCAGAGCCTAAGGTGTAAATTATCGATAGTCCATATCTCGGAAACTATAAGAGATAATTCAATTTGGCAACCGGCAATGTAATTAACATGCCGAATATTACTTGGAATGTGAATTGGAACGAAATCGCCAATAGATAAGACCATTTTACAATTTGGGCCCAAGTTAGAAGCAGAGCCTAAGGTGTAAATTATCGATAGTCCATATCTAAGAAACTATAAGAGATAATGCAATTTGGCAACCGGCAATGTAATTAGCATGCCGAATATTACTTGGAATGTGAATTGGAACGAAATCGCCAATAGATAAGACCATTTTACAATTTGGGCCCAAGTTAGAAGCAGAGCCTAAGGTGTAAATTATCGATAGTCCATATCTCGGAAACTATAAGAGATAATGCAATTTGGCAACCGGCAATGTAATTAGCATGCCGAATATTACTTGGAATGTGAATTGGAACGAAATCGCCAATAGGTAAGACCATTTTACAATTTGGGCCCAAGTTAGAAGCAGAGCCTAAGGTGTAAATTATCGATAGTCCATATCTCGGAAACTATAAGAGATAATTCAATTTGGCAACCGGCAATGTAATTAGCATGCCGAATATTACTTGGAATGTGAATTGGAACGAAATCGCCAATAGATAAGACCATTTTACAATTTGGGCCCAAGTTAGAAGCAGAGCCTAAGGTGTAAATTATCGATAGTCCATATCTCGGAAACTATAAGAGATAATGCAATTTGGCAACCGGCAATGTAATTAGCATGCCGAATATTACTTGGAATGTGAATTGGAACGAAATCGCCAATAGATAAGACCATTTTACAATTTGGGCCCAAGTTAGAAGCAGAGCCTAAGGTGTAAATTATCGATAGTCCATATCTCGGAAACTATAAGAGATAATGCAATTTGGCAACCGGCAATGTAATTAGCATGCCGAATATTACTTGGAATGTGAATTGGAACGAAATCGCTAATAGATAAGACCATTTTACAATTTGGGCCCAAGTTAGAAGCAGAGCCTAAGGTGTAAATTATCGATAGTCCATATCTCGGAAACTATAAGAGATAATGCAATTTGGCAACCGGCAATGTAATTAACATGCCGAATATTAATTGGAATGTGAATTGGAACGAAATCGCCAATAGATAAGACCATTTTACAATTTGGGCCCAAGTTAGAAGCAGAGCCTAAGGTGTAAATTATCGATAATCCATATCTCGGAAACTATAAGAGATAATGCAATTTGGCAACCGGCAATGTAATTAGCATGCCGAATATTACTTGGAATGTGAATTGGAACGAAATCGCCAATAGATAAGACCATTTTACAATTTGGGCCCAAGTTAGAAGCAGAGCCTAAGGTGTAAATTATCGATAGTCCATATCTCGGAAACTATAAGAGATAATTCAATTTGGCAACCGGCAATGTAATTAGCATGCCGAATATTACTTGGAATGTGAATTGGAACGAAATCGCCAATAGATAAGACCATTTTACAATTTGGGCCCAAGTTAGAAGCAGAGCCTAAGGTGTAAATTATCGATAGTCCATATCTCGGAAACTATAAGAGATAATGCAATTTGGCAACCGGCAATGTAATTAGCATGCCGAATATTACTTGGAATGTGAATTGGAACGAAATCGCCAATAGATAAGACCATTTTACAATTTGGGCCCAAGTTAGAAGCAGAGCCTAAGGTGTAAATTATCGATAGTCCATATCTCGGAAACTATAAGAGGTAATGCAATTTGGCAACCGGCAATGTAATTAGCATGCCGAATATTACTTGGAATGTGAATTGGAACGAAATCGCCAATAGATAAGACCATTTTACAATTTGGGCCCAAGTTAGAAGCAGAGCCTAAGGTGTAAATTATCGATAGTCCATATCTCGGAAACTATAAGAGATAATGCAATTTGGCAACCGGCAATGTAATTAGCATGCCGAATATTACTTGGAATGTGAATTGGAACGAAATCGCCAATAGATAAGACCATTTTACAATTTGGGCCCAAGTTAGAAGCAGAGCCTAAGGTGTAAATTATCGATAGTCCATATCTCGGAAACTATAAGAGATAATGCAATTTGGCAACCGGCAATGTAATTAGCATGCCGAATATTACTTGGAATGTGAATTGGAACGAAATCGCCAATAGATAAGACCATTTTACAATTTGGGCCCAAGTTAGAAGCAGAGCCTAAGGTGTAAATTATCGATAGTCCATATCTCGGAAACTATAAGAGATAATGCAATTTGGCAACCGGCAATGTAATTAGCATGCCGAATATTACTTGGAGTGTGAATTGGAACGAAATCGCCAATAGATAAGACCATTTTACAATTTGGGCCCAAGTTAGAAGCAGAGCCTAAGGTGTAAATTTTTGATAGTCCATATCTCGGAAACTATAAGAGATAATGCAATTTCGCAACCGGCAATGTAATTAGCATGCCGAATATCACTTGGAATGTGAATTGGGACGAAATCGCCAATAGATAAGACCATTTTACAATTTGGGCCCAAGTTAGAAGCAGAGCCTAAGGTGTAAATTATCGATAGTCCATATCTAAGAAACTATAAGAGATAATGCAATTTGGCAACCGGCAATGTAATTAGCATGCCGAATATTACTTGGAATGTGAATTGGAACGAAATCGCCAATAGATAAGACCATTTTACAATTTGGGCCCAAGTTAGAAGCAGAGCCTAAGGTGTAAATTATCGATAGTCCATATCTCGGAAACTATAAGAGATAATGCAATTTGGCAACCGGCAATGTAATTAGCATGCCGAATATTACTTGGAATGTGAATTGGAACGAAATCGCCAATAGGTAAGACCATTTTACAATTTGGGCCCAAGTTAGAAGCAGAGCCTAAGGTGTAAATTATCGATAGTCCATATCTCGGAAACTATAAGAGATAATTCAATTTGGCAACCGGCAATGTAATTAGCATGCCGAATATTACTTGGAATGTGAATTGGAACGAAATCGCCAATAGATAAGACCATTTTACAATTTGGGCCCAAGTTAGAAGCAGAGCCTAAGGTGTAAATTATCGATAGTCCATATCTCGGAAACTATAAGAGATAATGCAATTTGGCAACCGGCAATGTAATTAGCATGCCGAATATTACTTGGAATGTGAATTGGAACGAAATCGCCAATAGATAAGACCATTTTACAATTTGGGCCCAAGTTAGAAGCAGAGCCTAAGGTGTAAATTATCGATAGTCCATATCTCGGAAACTATAAGAGATAATGCAATTTGGCAACCGGCAATGTAATTAGCATGCCGAATATTACTTGGAATGTGAATTGGAACGAAATCGCCAATAGATAAGACCATTTTACAATTTGGGCCCAAGTTAGAAGCAGAGCCTAAGGTGTAAATTATCGATAGTCCATATCTCGGAAACTATAAGAGATAATTCAATTTGGCAACCGGCAATGTAATTAGCATGCCGAATATTACTTGGAATGTGAATTGGAACGAAATCGCCAATAGATAAGACCATTTTACAATTTGGGCCCAAGTTAGAAGCAGAGCCTAAGGTGTAAATTATCGATAGTCCATATCTCGGAAACTATAAGAGATAATGCAATTTGGCAACCGGCAATGTAATTAGCATGCCGAATATTACTTGGAATGTGAATTGGAACGAAATCGCCAATAGATAAGACCATTTTACAATTTGGGCCCAAGTTAGAAGCAGAGCCTAAGGTGTAAATTATCGATAGTCCATATCTCGGAAACTATAAGAGGTAATGCAATTTGGCAACCGGCAATGTAATTAGCATGCCGAATATTACTTGGAATGTGAATTGGAACGAAATCGCCAATAGATAAGACCATTTTACAATTTGGGCCCAAGTTAGAAGCAGAGCCTAAGGTGTAAATTATCGATAGTCCATATCTCGGAAACTATAAGAGATAATGCAATTTGGCAACCGGCAATGTAATTAGCATGCCGAATATTACTTGGAATGTGAATTGGAACGAAATCGCCAATAGATAAGACCATTTTACAATTTGGGCCCAAGTTAGAAGCAGAGCCTAAGGTGTAAATTATCGATAGTCCATATCTCGGAAACTATAAGAGATAATGCAATTTGGCAACCGGCAATGTAATTAGCATGCCGAATATTACTTGGAATGTGAATTGGAACGAAATCGCCAATAGATAAGACCATTTTACAATTTGGGCCCAAGTTAGAAGCAGAGCCTAAGGTGTAAATTATCGATAGTCCATATCTCGGAAACTATAAGAGGTAATGCAATTTGGCAACCGGCAATGTAATTAGCATGCCGAATATTACTTGGAATGTGAATTGGAACGAAATCGCCAATAGATAAGACCATTTTACAATTTGGGCCCAAGTTAGAAGCAGAGCCTAAGGTGTAAATTATCGATAGTCCATATCTCGGAAACTATAAGAGATAATGCAATTTGGCAACCGGCAATGTAATTAGCATGCCGAATATTACTTGGAATGTGAATTGGAACGAAATCGCCAATAGATAAGACCATTTTACAATTTGGGCCCAAGTTAGAAGCAGAGCCTAAGGTGTAAATTATTGATAGTCCATATCTCGGACACTATAAGAGATAATGCAATTTCGCAACCGGCAATGTAATTAGCATGCCGAATATTACTTGGAGTGTGAATTGGAACGAAATCGCCAATAGATAAGACCATTTTACAATTTGGGCCCAAGTTAGAAGCAGAGCCTAAGGTGTAAATTATCGATAATCCATATCTCGGAAACTATAAGAGATAATGCAATTTGGCAACCGGCAATGTAATTAGCATGCCGAATATTACTTGGAATGTGAATTGGAACGAAATCGCCAATAGATAAGGCCATTTTACAATTTGGGCCCAAGTTAGAAGCAGAGCCTAAGGTGTAAATTATCGATAGTCCATATCTCGGAAACTATAAGAGATAATTCAATTTGGCAACCGGCAATGTAATTAGCATGCCGAATATTACTTGGAATGTGAATTGGAACGAAATCGCCAATAGATAAGACCATTTTACAATTTGGGCCCAAGTTAGAAGCAGAGCCTAAGGTGTAAATTATCGATAGTCCATATCTCGGAAACTATAAGAGATAATGCAATTTGGCAACCGGCAATGTAATTAGCATGCCGAATATTACTTGGAATGTGAATTGGAACGAAATCGCCAATAGATAAGACCATTTTACAATTTGGGCCCAAGTTAGAAGCAGAGCCTAAGGTGTAAATTATCGATAGTCCATATCTCGGAAACTATAAGAGGTAATGCAATTTGGCAACCGGCAATGTAATTAGCATGCCGAATATTACTTGGAATGTGAATTGGAACGAAATCGCCAATAGATAAGACCATTTTACAATTTGGGCCCAAGTTAGAAGCAGAGCCTAAGGTGTAAATTATCGATAGTCCATATCTCGGAAACTATAAGAGATAATGCAATTTGGCAACCGGCAATGTAATTAGCATGCCGAATATTACTTGGAATGTGAATTGGAACGAAATCGCCAATAGATAAGACCATTTTACAATTTGGGCCCAAGTTAGAAGCAGAGCCTAAGGTGTAAATTATCGATAGTCCATATCTCGGAAACTATAAGAGATAATGCAATTTGGCAACCGGCAATGTAATTAGCATGCCGAATATTACTTGGAATGTGAATTGGAACGAAATCGCCAATAGATAAGACCATTTTACAATTTGGGCCCAAGTTAGAAGCAGAGCCTAAGGTGTAAATTATTGATAGTCCATATCTCGGACACTATAAGAGATAATGCAATTTCGCAACCGGCAATGTAATTAGCATGCCGAATATTACTTGGAGTGTGAATTGGAACGAAATCGCCAATAGATAAGACCATTTTACAATTTGGGCCCAAGTTAGAAGCAGAGCCTAAGGTGTAAATTATCGATAGTCCATATCTCGGAAACTATAAGAGATAATGCAATTTGGCAACCGGCAATGTAATTAGCATGCCGAATATTACTTGGAATGAGAATTGGAACGAAATCGCCAATAGATAAGACCATTTTACAATTTGGGCCCAAGTTAGAAGCAGAGCCTAAGGTGTAAATTATCGATAGTCCATATCTCTGAAACTATAAGAGATAATGCAATTTGGCAACCGGCAATGTAATTAGCATGCCGAATATTACTTGGAATGTGAATTGGAACGAAATCGCCAATAGATAAGACCATTTTACAATTTGGGCCCAAGTTAGAAGCAGAGCCTAAGGTGTAAATTATCGATAGTCCATATCTCGGAAACTATAAGAGATAATGCAATTTGGCAACCGGCAATGTAATTAGCATGCCGAATATTACTTGGAATGTGAATTGGAACGAAATCGCCAATAGATAAGACCATTTTACAATTTGGGCCCAAGTTAGAAGCAGAGCCTAAGGTGTAAATTATCGATAGTCCATATCTCGGAAACTATAAGAGATAATGCAATTTGGCAACCGGCAATGTAATTAGCATGCCGAATATTACTTGGAGTGTGAATTGGAACGAAATCGCCAATAGATAAGACCATTTTACAATTTGGGCCCAAGTTAGAAGCAGAGCCTAAGGTGTAAATTTTTGATAGTCCATATCTCGGAAACTATAAGAGATAATGCAATTTCGCAACCGGCAATGTAATTAGCATGCCGAATATCACTTGGAATGTGAATTGGGACGAAATCGCCAATAGATAAGACCATTTTACAATTTGGGCCCAAGTTAGAAGCAGAGCCTAAGGTGTAAATTATCGATAGTCCATATCTCGGAAACTATAAGAGATAATGCAATTTGGCAACCGGCAATGTAATTAGCATGCCGAATATTACTTGGAATGTTAATTGGAACGAAATCGCCAATAGATAAGACCATTTTACAATTTGGGCCCAAGTTAGAAGCAGAGCCTAAGATGTAAATTATCGATAGTCCATATCTCGGAAACTATAAGAGATAATGCAATTTGGCAACCGGCAATGTAATTAGCATGCCGAATATTACTTGGAATGTGAATTGGAACGAAATCGCCAATAGATAAGACCATTTTACAATTTGGGCCCAAGTTAGAAGCAGAGCCTAAGGTGTAAATTATCGATAGTCCATATCTCGGAAACTATAAGAGATAATTCAATTTGGCAACCGGCAATGTAATTAGCATGCCGGATATTACTTGGAATGTGAATTGGAACGAAATCGCCAATAGATAAGACCATTTTACAATTTGGGCCCAAGTTAGAAGCAGAGCCTAACGTGTAAATTATCGATAGTCCATATCTCGGAAACTATAAGAGATAATGCAATTTGGCAACCGGCAATGTAATTAGCATGCCGAATATTACTTGGAATGTGAATTGGAACGAAATCGCCAATAGATAAGACGATTTTACAATTTGGGCCCAAGTTAGAAGCAGAGCCTAAGATGTAAATTATCGATAGTCCATATCTCGGAAACTATAAGAGATAATGCAATTTGGCAACCGGCAATGTAATTAGCATGCCGAATATTACTTGGAATGTGAATTGGAACGAAATCGCCAATAGATAAGACCATTTTACAATTTGGGCCCAAGTTAGAAGCAGAGCCTAAGGTGTAAATTATCGATAGTCCATATCTCGGAAACTATAAGAGATAATGCAATTTGGCAACCGGCAATGTAATTAGCATGCCGAATATTACTTGGAATGTGAATTGGAACGAAATCGCCAATAGGTAAGACCATTTTACAATTTGGGCCCAAGTTAGAAGCAGAGCCTAAGGTGTAAATTATCGATAGTCCATATCTCGGAAACTATAAGAGATAATTCAATTTGGCAACCGTCAATGTAATTAGCATGCCGGATATTACTTGGAATGTGAATTGGAACGAAATCGCCAATAGATAAGACCATTTTATAATTTGGGCCCAAGTTAGAAGCAGAGCCTAAGGTGTAAATTACCGATAGTCCATATCTCGGAAACTATAAGAGATAATGCAATTTGGCCACCGGCAATGTAATTAGCATGCCGAATATTACTTGGAATGTGAATTGGAACGAAATCGCCAATAGATAAGACGATTTTACAATTTGGGCCCAAGTTAGAAGCAGAGCCTAAGGTGTAAATTATCGATAGTCCATATCTCGGAAACTATAAGAGATAATGCAATTTGGCAACCGGCAATGTAATTAGCATGCCGAATATTACTTGGAATGTGAATTGGAACGAAATCGCCAATAGATAAGACCATTTTACAATTTGGGCCCAAGTTAGAAGCAGAGCCTAAGGTGTAAATTATCGATAGTCCATATCTCGGAAACTATAAGAGATAATGCAATTTGGCAACCGGCAATGTAATTAGCATGCCGAATATTAATTGGAATGTGAATTGGAACGAAATCGCCAATAGATAAGACCATTTTACAATTTGGGCCCAAGTTAGAAGCAGAGCCTAAGGTGTAAATTATCGATAGTCCATATCTCGGAAACTATAAGAGATAATGCAATTTGGCAACCGGCAATGTAATTAGCATGCCGAATATTACTTGGAATGTGAATTGGAACGAAATCGCCAATAGGTAAGACCATTTTACAATTTGGGCCCAAGTTAGAAGCAGAGCCTAAGGTGTAAATTATCGATAGTCCATATCTCGGAAACTATAAGAGATAATTCAATTTGGCAACAGGCAATGTAATTAGCATGCCGAATATTACTTGGAATGTGAATTGGAACGAAATCGCCAATAGATAAGACCATTTTACAATTTGGGCCCAAGTTAGAAGCAGAGCCTAAGGTGTAAATTATTGATAGTCCATATCTCGGAAACTATAAGAGATAATGCAATTTGGCAACCCCCAATGTAATTAGCATGCCGAATATTACTTGGAATGTGAATTGGAACGAAATCGCCAATAGAGAAGACCATTTTACAATTTGGGCCCAAGTTAGAAGCAGAGCATAAGGTGTAAATTATCGATAGTCCATATCTCGGAAACTATAAGAGATAATGCAATTTGGCAACCGGCAAAGTAATTAGCATGCCGAATATTACTTGGAATGTGAATTGGAACGAAATCGCCAATAGATAAGACCATTTTACAATTTGGGCCCAAGTTAGAAGCAGAGCCTAAGGTGTAAATTATCGATAGTCCATATCTCGGAAACTATAAGAGGTAATGCAATTTGGCAACCGGCAATGTAATTAGCATGCCGAATATTACTTGGAATGTGAATTGGAACGAAATCGCCAATAGAGAAGACCATTTTACAATTTGGGCCCAAGTTAGAAGCAGAGCCTAAGGTGTAAATTATCGATAGTCCATATTTCGGAAACTATAAGAGATAATGCAATTTGGCAACCGGCAATGTAATTAGCATGCCGAATATTACTTGGAATGTGAATTGGAACGAAATCGCCAATAGATAAGACCATTTTACAATTTGGGCCCAAGTTAGAAGCAGAGCCTAAGGTGTAAATTATCGATAGTCCATATCTCGGAAACTATAAGAGATAATGCAATTTGGCAACCGGCAATGTAATTAGCATGCCGAATATGACTTGGAATGTGAATTGGAACGAAATCGCCAATAGATAAGACCTTTTTACAATTTGGGCCCAAGTTAGAAGCAGAGCCTAAGGTGTAAATTATCGATAGTCCATATCTCGGAAACTATAAGAGATAATTCAATTTGGCAACCGGCAATGTAATTAGCATGCCGAATATTACTTGGAATGTGAATTGGAACGAAATCGCCAATAGATAAGACCATTTTACAATTTGGGCCCAAGTTAGAAGCAGAGCCTAAGGTGTAAATTATCGATAGTCCATATCTCGGAAACTATAAGAGGTAATGCAATTTGGCAACCGGCAATGTAATTAGCATGCCGAATATTACTTGGAATGTGAATTGGAACGAAATCGCCAATAGATAAGACCATTTTACAATTTGGGCCCAAGTTAGAAGCAGAGCCTAAGGTGTAAATTATCGATAGTCCATATCTCGGAAACTATAAGAGATAATTCAATTTGGCAACCGGCAATGTAATTAGCATGCCGGATATTACTTGGAATGTGAATTGGAACGAAATCGCCAATAGATAAGACCATTTTACAATTTGGGCCCAAGTTAGAAGCAGAGCCTAACGTGTAAATTATCGATAGTCCATATCTCGGAAACTATAAGAGATAATGCAATTTGGCAACCGGCAATGTAATTAGCATGCCGAATATTACTTGGAATGTGAATTGGAACGAAATCGCCAATAGATAAGACGATTTTACAATTTGGGCCCAAGTTAGAAGCAGAGCCTAAGATGTAAATTATCGATAGTCCATATCTCGGAAACTATAAGAGATAATGCAATTTGGCAACCGGCAATGTAATTAGCATGCCGAATATTACTTGGAATGTGAATTGGAACGAAATCGCCAATAGATAAGACCATTTTACAATTTGGGCCCAAGTTAGAAGCAGAGCCTAAGGTGTAAATTATCGATAGTCCATATCTCGGAAACTATAAGAGATAATGCAATTTGGCAACCGGCAATGTAATTAGCATGCCGAATATTACTTGGAATGTGAATTGGAACGAAATCGCCAATAGGTAAGACCATTTTACAATTTGGGCCCAAGTTAGAAGCAGAGCCTAAGGTGTAAATTATCGATAGTCCATATCTCGGAAACTATAAGAGATAATTCAATTTGGCAACCGTCAATGTAATTAGCATGCCGGATATTACTTGGAATGTGAATTGGAACGAAATCGCCAATAGATAAGACCATTTTATAATTTGGGCCCAAGTTAGAAGCAGAGCCTAAGGTGTAAATTACCGATAGTCCATATCTCGGAAACTATAAGAGATAATGCAATTTGGCCACCGGCAATGTAATTAGCATGCCGAATATTACTTGGAATGTGAATTGGAACGAAATCGCCAATAGATAAGACGATTTTACAATTTGGGCCCAAGTTAGAAGCAGAGCCTAAGGTGTAAATTATCGATAGTCCATATCTCGGAAACTATAAGAGATAATGCAATTTGGCAACCGGCAATGTAATTAGCATGCCGAATATTACTTGGAATGTGAATTGGAACGAAATCGCCAATAGATAAGACCATTTTACAATTTGGGCCCAAGTTAGAAGCAGAGCCTAAGGTGTAAATTATCGATAGTCCATATCTCGGAAACTATAAGAGATAATGCAATTTGGCAACCGGCAATGTAATTAGCATGCCGAATATTAATTGGAATGTGAATTGGAACGAAATCGCCAATAGATAAGACCATTTTACAATTTGGGCCCAAGTTAGAAGCAGAGCCTAAGGTGTAAATTATCGATAGTCCATATCTCGGAAACTATAAGAGATAATGCAATTTGGCAACCGGCAATGTAATTAGCATGCCGAATATTACTTGGAATGTGAATTGGAACGAAATCGCCAATAGGTAAGACCATTTTACAATTTGGGCCCAAGTTAGAAGCAGAGCCTAAGGTGTAAATTATCGATAGTCCATATCTCGGAAACTATAAGAGATAATTCAATTTGGCAACAGGCAATGTAATTAGCATGCCGAATATTACTTGGAATGTGAATTGGAACGAAATCGCCAATAGATAAGACCATTTTACAATTTGGGCCCAAGTTAGAAGCAGAGCCTAAGGTGTAAATTATTGATAGTCCATATCTCGGAAACTATAAGAGATAATGCAATTTGGCAACCCCCAATGTAATTAGCATGCCGAATATTACTTGGAATGTGAATTGGAACGAAATCGCCAATAGAGAAGACCATTTTACAATTTGGGCCCAAGTTAGAAGCAGAGCATAAGGTGTAAATTATCGATAGTCCATATCTCGGAAACTATAAGAGATAATGCAATTTGGCAACCGGCAAAGTAATTAGCATGCCGAATATTACTTGGAATGTGAATTGGAACGAAATCGCCAATAGATAAGACCATTTTACAATTTGGGCCCAAGTTAGAAGCAGAGCCTAAGGTGTAAATTATCGATAGTCCATATCTCGGAAACTATAAGAGGTAATGCAATTTGGCAACCGGCAATGTAATTAGCATGCCGAATATTACTTGGAATGTGAATTGGAACGAAATCGCCAATAGAGAAGACCATTTTACAATTTGGGCCCAAGTTAGAAGCAGAGCCTAAGGTGTAAATTATCGATAGTCCATATTTCGGAAACTATAAGAGATAATGCAATTTGGCAACCGGCAATGTAATTAGCATGCCGAATATTACTTGGAATGTGAATTGGAACGAAATCGCCAATAGATAAGACCATTTTACAATTTGGGCCCAAGTTAGAAGCAGAGCCTAAGGTGTAAATTATCGATAGTCCATATCTCGGAAACTATAAGAGATAATGCAATTTGGCAACCGGCAATGTAATTAGCATGCCGAATATGACTTGGAATGTGAATTGGAACGAAATCGCCAATAGATAAGACCTTTTTACAATTTGGGCCCAAGTTAGAAGCAGAGCCTAAGGTGTAAATTATCGATAGTCCATATCTCGGAAACTATAAGAGATAATGCAATATGGCAACCGGCAATGTAATTAGCATGCCGAATATTACTTGGAATGTGAATTGGAACGAAATCGCCAATAGATAAGACCATTTTACAATTTGGGCCCAAGTTAGAAGCAGAGCCTAAGGTGTAAATTATTGATAGTCCATATCTCGGAAACTATAAGAGATAATGCAATTTCGCAACCGGCAATGTAATTAGCATGCCGAATATTACTTGGAGTGTGAATTGGAACGAAATCGCCAATAGATAAGACCATTTTACAATTTGGGCCCAAGTTAGAAGCAGAGCCTAAGGTGTAAATTATCGATAGTCCATATCTCGGAAACTATAAGAGATAATGCAATTTGGCAACCGGCAATGTAATTAGCATGCCGAATATTACTTGGAATGTGAATTGGAACGAAATCGCCAATAGATAAGACCATTTTACAATTTGGGCCCAAGTTAGAAGCAGAGCCTAAGGTGTAAATTATCGATAGTCCATATCTCGGAAACTATAAGAGATAATGCAATTTGGCAACCGGCAATGTAATTAGCATGTCGAATATTACTTGGAATGTGAATTGGAACGAAATCGCCAATAGATAAGGCCATTTTACAATTTGGGCCCAAGTTAGAAGCAGAGCCTAAGGTGTACATTATTGATAGTCCATATCTCGGAAACTATAAGAGATAATGCAATTTCGCAACCGGCAATGTAATTAGCATGCCGAATATCACTTGGAATGTGAATTGGAACGAAATCGCCAATAGATAAGACCATTTTACAATTTGGGCCCAAGTTAGAAGCAGAGCCTAAGGTGTAAATTATCGATAGTCCATATCTCGGAAACTATAAGAGATAATTCAATTTGGCAACCGGCAATGTAATTAGCATGCCGGATATTACTTGGAATGTGAATTGGAACGAAATCGCCAATAGATAAGACCATTTTACAATTTGGGCCCAAGTTAGAAGCAGAGCCTAAGGTGTAAATTATCGATAGTCCATATCTCGGAAACTATAAGAGATAATGCAATTTGGCAACCGGCAATGTAATTAGCATGCCGAATATTACTTTTAATGTGAATTGGAACGAAATCGCCAATAGATAAGACGATTTTACAATTTGGGCCCAAGTTAGAAGCAGAGCCTAAGATGTAAATTATCGATAGTCCATATCTCGGAAACTATAAGAGATAATGCAATTTGGCAACCGGCAATGTAATTAGCATGCCGAATATTACTTGGAATGTGAATTGGAACGAAATCGCCAATAGATAAGACCATTTTACAATTTGGGCCCAAGTTAGAAGCAGAGCCTAAGGTGTAAATTATCGATAGTCCATATCTCGGAAACTATAAGAGATAATGCAATTTGGCAACCGGCAATGTAATTAGCATGCCGAATATTACTTGGAATGTGAATTGGAACGAAATCGCCAATAGAGAAGACCATTTTACAATTTGGGCCCAAATTAGAAGCAGAGCCTAAGGTGTAAATTATCGATAGTCCATATCTCGGAAACTATAAGAGATAATGCAATTTGGCAACCGGCAATGTAATTAGCATGCCGAATATTACTTGGAATGCGAATTGGAACGAAATCGCCTATAGATAAGACCATTTTACAATTTGGGCCCAAGTTAGAAGCAGAGCCTAAGGTGTAAATTATCGATAGTCCATATCTCGGAAACTATAAGAGATAATGCAGTTTGGCAACCGGCAATGTAATTAGCATGCCGAATATTACTTGGAATGTGAATTGGAACGAAATCGCCAATAGATAAGACCATTTTACAATTTGGGCCCAAGTTAGAAGCAGAGCCTAAGGTGTAAATTATCGATAGTCCATATCTCGGAAACTATAAGAGATAATGCAATTTGGCAACCGTCAATGTAATTAGCATGCCGAATATCACTTGGAATGTGAATTGGGACGAAATCGCCAATAGATAAGACCATTTTACAATTTGGGCCCAAGTTAGAAGCAGAGCCTAAGGTGTAAATTATCGATAGTCAATATCTCGGAAACTATAAGAGATAATGCAATTTGTTAACCGGCAATGTAATTAGCATGCCGAATATTACTTGGAATGTGAATTGGAACGAAATCGCCAATAGATAAGACCATTTTACAATTTGGGCCCAAGTTAGAAGCAGAGCCTAAGATGTAAATTATCGATAGTCCATATCTCGGAAACTATAAGAGATAATGCAATTTGGCAACCGGCAATGTAATTAGCATGCCGAATATTACTTGGAATGTGAATTGGAACGAAATCGCCAATAGATAAGACCATTTTACAATTTGGGCCCAAGTTAGAAGCAGAGCCTAAGGTGTAAATTATCGATAGTCCATATCTCGGAAACTATAAGAGATAATTCAATTTGGCAACCGGCAATGTAATTAGCATGCCGGATATTACTTGGTATGTGAATTGGAACGAAATCGCCAATAGATAAGACCATTTTACAATTTGGGCACAAGTTAGAAGCAGAGCCTAAGGTGTAAATTATCGATAGTCCATATCTCGGAAACTATAAGAGATAATGCAATTTGGCAACCGGCAATGTAATTAGCATGCCGAATATTACTTGGAATGTGAATTGGAACGAAATCGCCAATAGATAAGACGATTTTACAATTTGGGCCCAAGTTAGAAGCAGAGCCTAAGATGTAAATTATCGATAGTCCATATCTCGGAAACTATAAGAGATAATGCAATTTGGCAACCGGCAATGTAATTAGCATGCCGAATATTACTTGGAATGTGAATTGGAACGAAATCGCCAATAGATAAGACCATTTTACAATTTGGGCCCAAGTTAGAAGCAGAGCCTAAGGTGTAAATTATCGATAGTCCATATCTCGGAAACTATAAGAGATAATGCAATTTGGCAACCGGCAATGTAATTAGCATGCCGAATATTACTTGGAATGTGAATTGGAACGAAATCGCCAATAGGTAAGACCATTTTACAATTTGGGCCCATGTTAGAAGCAGAGCCTAAGGTGTAAATTATCGATAGTCCATATCTCGGAAACTATAAGAGATAATTCAATATGGCAACCGGCAAAGTAATTAGCATGCCGGATATTACTTGGAATGTGAATTGGAACGAAATCGCCAATAGATAAGACCATTTTACAATTTGGGCCCAAGTTAGAAGCAGAGCCTAAGGTGTAAATTACCGATAGTCCATATCTCGGAAACTATAAGAGATAATGCAATTTGGCAACCGGCAATGTAATTAGCATGCCGAATATTACTTGGAATGTGAATTGGAACGAAATCGCCAATAGATAAGACGATTTTACAATTTGGGCCCATATTAGAAGCAGAGCCTAAGGTGTAAATTATCGATAGTCCATATCTCGGAAATTATAAGAGATAATGCAATTTGGCAACCGGCAATGTAATTAGCATGCCGAATATTACTTGGAATGTGAATTGGAACGAAATCGCCAATAGAGAAGACCATTTTACAATTTGGGCCCAAGTTAGAAGCAGAGCCTAAGGTGTAAATTATCGATAGTCCATATCTCGGAAACTATAAGAGATAATGCAATTTGGCAACCGGCAATGTAATTAGCATGCCGAATATTACTTGGAATGTGAATTGGAACGAAATCGCCAATAGAGAAGACCATTTTACAATTTGGGCCCAAGTTAGAAGCAGAGCCTAAGGTGTAAATTATCGATAGTCCATATCTCGGAAACTATAAGAGATAATGCAATTTGGCAACCGGCAATGTAATTAGCATGCCGAATATTACTTGGAATGTGAATTGGAACGAAATCGCCAATAGATAAGACCATTTTACAATTTGGGCCCAAGTTAGAAGCAGAGCCTAAGGTGTAAATTATCGATAGTCCATATCTCGGAAACTATAAGAGATAATGCAATTTGGCAACCGGCAATGTAATTAGCATGCCGAATATTACTTGGAATGTGAATTGGAACGAAATCGCCAATAGAGAAGACCATTTTACAATTTGGGCCCAAGTTAGAAGCAGAGCCTAAGGTGTAAATTATCGATAGTCCATATCTCGGAAACTATAAGAGATAATGCAATTTGGCAACCGGCAATGTAATTAGCATGCCGAATATTACTTGGAATGTGAATTGGAACGAAAACGCCAATAGATAAGACCATTTTACAATTTGGGCCCAAATTAGAAGCAGAGGCTAAGGTGTAAATTATCGATAGTCCATATCTCGGAAACTATAAGAGATAATGCAATTTGGCAACCGGCAATGTAATTAGCATGCCGAATATTACTTGGAATGTGAATTGGAACGAAATCGCCAATAGATAAGACCATTTTACAATTTGGGCCCAAGTTAGAAGCAGAGCCTAAGGTGTAAATTATCGATAGTCCATATCTCGGAAACTATAAGAGATAATGCAATTTGGCAACCGGCAATGTAATTAGCATGCCGAATATCACTTGGAATGTGAATTGGAACGAAATCGCCAATAGATAAGACCATTTTACAATTTGGGCCCAAGTTAGAAGCAGAGCCTAAGGTGTAAATTATCGATAGTCCATATCTCGGAAACTATAAGAGATAATGCAATTTGGCAACCGGCAATGTAATTAGCATGCCGAATATTACTTGGAATGTGAATTGGAACGAAATCGCCAATAGATAAGGCCATTTTACAATTTGGGCCCAAGTTAGAAGCAGAGCCTAAGGTGTAAATTATCGATAGTCCATATCTCGGAAACTATAAGAGATAATGCAATTTGGCAACCGGCAATGTAATTAGCATGCCGAATATTACTTGGAATGTGAATTGGAACGAAATCGCCAATAGATAAGGCCATTTTACAATTTGGGCCCAAGTTAGAAGCAGAGCCTAAGGTGTAAATTATTGATAGTCCATATCTCGGAAACTATAAGAGATAATGCAATTTCGCAACCGGCAATGTAATTAGCATGCCGAATATCACTTGGAATGTGAATTGGGACGAAATCGCCAATAGATAAGACCATTTTACAATTTGGGCCCAAGTTAGAAGCAGAGCCTAAGGTGTAAATTATCGATAGTCCATATCTCGGAAACTATAAGAGATAATGCAATTTGGCAACCGGCAATGTAATTAGCATGCCGAATATTACTTGGAATGTGAACTGGAACGAAATCGCCAATAGATAAGACCATTTTACAATTTGGGCCCAAGTTAGAAGCAGAGCCTAAGATGTAAATTATCGATAGTCCATATCTCGGAAACTATAAGAGATAATGCAATTTGGCAACCGGCAATGTAATTAGCATGCCGAATATTACTTGGAATGTGAATTGGAACGAAATCGCCAATAGATAAGACCATTTTACAATTTGGGCCCAAGTTAGAAGCAGAGCCTATGGTGTAAATTATCGATAGTCCATATCTCGGAAACTATAAGAGATAATTCAATTTGGCAACCGGCAATGTAATTAGCATGCCGGATATTACTTGGAATGTGAATTGGAACGAAATCGCCAATAGATAAGACCATTTTACAATTTGGGCCCAAGTTAGAAGCAGAGCCTAAGGTGTAAATTATCGATAGTCCATATCTCGGAAACTATAAGAGATAATGCAATTTGGCAACCGGCAATGTAATTAGCATGCCGAATATTACTTTTAATGTGAATTGGAACGAAATCGCCAATAGATAAGACGATTTTACAATTTGGGCCCAAGTTAGAAGCAGAGCCTAAGATGTAAATTATCGATAGTCCATATCTCGGAAACTATAAGAGATAATGCAATTTGGCAACCGGCAATGTAATTAGCATGCCGAATATTACTTGGAATGTGAATTGGGACGAAATCGCCAATAGATAAGACCATTTTACAATTTGGGCCCAAGTTAGAAGCAGAGCCTAAGGTGTAAATTATCGATATTCCATATCTCGGAAACTATAAGAGATAATGCAATTTGACAACCGGCAATGTAATTAGCATGCCGAATATTACTTGGAATGTGAATTGGAAAGAAATCGCCAATAGGTAAGACCATTTTACAATTTGGGCCCAAGTTAGAAGCAGAGCCTAAGGTGTAAATTATCGATAGTCCATATCTCGGAAACTGTAAGAGATAATTCAATTTGGCAACCGGCAATGTAATTAGCATGCCGGATATTACTTGGAATGTGAATTGGAACGAAATCGCCAATAGATAAGACCATTTTACAATTTGGGCCCAAGTTAGAAGCAGAGCCTAAGGTGTAAATTACCGATAGTCCATATCTCGGAAACTATAAGAGATAATGCAATTTGGCAACCGGCAATGTAATTAGCATGCCGAATATTACTTGGAATGTGAATTGGAACGAAATCGCCAATAGATAAGACGATTTTAGAATTTGGGCCCAAGTTAGAAGCAGAGCCTAAGGTGTAAATTATCGATAGTCCATATCTCGGAAACTATAAGAGATAATGCAATTTGGCAACCGGCAATGTAATTAGCATGCCGAATATTACTTGGAATGTGAATTGGAACGAAATCGCCTATAGAGAAGACCATTTTACAATTTGGGCCCAAGTTAGAAGCAGAGCCTAAGGTGTAAATTATCGATAGTCCATATCTCGGAAACTATAAGAGATAATGCAATTTGGCAACCGGCAATGTAATTAGCATGCCGAATATTACTTGGAATGTGAATTGGAACGAAATCGCCAATAGAGAAGACCATTTTACAATTTGGGCCCAAATTAGAAGCAGAGCCTAAGGTGTAAATTATCGATAGTCCATATCTCGGAAACTATAAGAGATAATGCAATTTGGCAACCGGCAATGTAATTAGCATGCCGAATATTACTTGGAATGTGAATTGGAACGAAATCGCCAATAGAGAAGACCATTTTACAATTTGGGCCCAAGTTAGAAGCAGAGCCTAAGGTGTAAATTATCGATAGTCCATATCTGGGAAACTATAAGAGATAATGCAATTTGGCAACCGGCAATATAATTAGCATGCCGAATATTACTTGGAATGTGAATTGGAACGAAAACGCCAATAGATAAGACCATTTTACAATTTGGGCCCAAGTTAGAAGCAGAGCCTAAGGTGTAAATTATCGATAGTCCATATCTCGGAAACTATAAGAGATAATGCAATTTGGCAACCGGCAATGTAATTAGCATGCCGAATATTACTTGGAATGTGAATTGGAACGAAATCGCCAATAGATAAGACCATTTTACAATTTGGGCCCAAGTTAGAAGCAGAGCCTAAGGTGTAAATTATCGATAGTCCATATCTCGGAAACTATAAGAGATAATGCAATTTGGCAACCGGCAATGTAATTAGCATGCCGAATATTACTTGGAATGTGAATTGGAACGAAATCGCCAATAGATAAGACCATTTTACAATTTGGGCCCAAGTTAGAAGCAGAGCCTAAGGTGTAAATTATCGATAGTCCATATCTCGGAAACTATAAGAGATAATGCAATTTGGCAACCGGCAATGTAATTAGCATGCCGAAAATTACTTGGAATGTGAATTGGAACGAAATCGCCAATAGATAAAACCATTTTACAATTTGGGCCCAAGTTAGAAACAGAGCCTAAGGTGTAAATTATTGATAGTCCATATCTCGGAAACTATAAGAGTTAATGCAATTTCGCAACCGGCAATGTAATTAGCATGCCGAATATCACTTGGAATTTGAATTGGGACGAAATCGCCAATAGATAAGACCATATTACAATTTGGGCCCAAGTTAGAAGCAGAGCCTAAGGTGTAAATTATCGATAGTCCATATCTCGGAAACTATAAGAGATAATGCAATTTGGCAACCGGCAATGTAATTAGCATGCCGAATATTACTTGGAATGTGAATTGGAACGAAATCGCTAATAGATAAGACCATTTTACAATTTGGGCCCAAGTTAGAAGCAGAGCCTAAGGTGTAAATTGTCGATAGTCCATATCTCGGAAACTATAAGAGATAATGCAATTTGGCAACCGGCAATGTAATTAGCATGCCGAATATTACTTGGAATGTGAATTGGAACGAAAACGCCAATAGATAAGACCATTTTACAATTTGGGCCCAAGTTAGAAGCAGAGGCTAAGGTGTAAATTATCGATAGTCCATATCTCGGAAACTATAAGAGATAATGCAATTTGGCAACCGGCAATGTAATTAGCATGCCGAATATTACTTGGAATGTGAATTGGAACGAAATCGCCAATAGATAAGACCATTTTACAATTTGGGCCCAAGTTAGAAGCAGAGCCTAAGGTGTAAATTATTGATAGTCCATATCTCGGAAACTATAAGAGATAATGCAATTTCGCAACCGGCAATGTAATTAGCATGCCGAATATTACTTGGAGTGTGAATTGGAACGAAATCGCCAATAGATAAGACCATTTTACAATTTGGGCCCAAGTTAGAAGCAGAGCCTAAGGTGTAAATTATCGATAGTCCATATCTCGGAAACTATAAGAGATAATGCAATTTGGCAACCGGCAATATAATTAGCATGCCGAATATTACTTGGAATGTGAATTGGAACGAAATCGCCAATAGATAAGACCATTTTACAATTTGGGCCCAAGTTAGAAGCAGAACCTAAGGTGTAAATTATCGATAGTCCATATCTCGGAAACTATAAGAGATAATGCAATTTGGCAACCGGCAATGTAATTAGCATGCTGAGTATTACTTGGAATGTGAATTGGAACGAAATCGCCAATAGATAAGACGATTTTACAATTTGGGCCCAAGTTAGAAGCAGAGCCTAAGATGTAAATTATCGATAGTCCATATCTCGGAAACTATAAGAGATAATGCAATTTGGCAACCGGCAATGTAATTAGCATGCCGAATATTACTTGGAATGTGAATTGGAACGAAATCGCCAATAGATAAGACCATTTTACAATTTGGGCCCAAGTTAGAAGCAGAGCCTAAGGTGTAAATTATCGATAGTCCATATCTCGGAAACTATAAGAGATAATGCAATTTGGTAACCGGCAATGTAATTAGCATGCCGAATATTACTTGGAATGTGAATTGGAACGAAATCGCCAATAGGTAAGACCATTTTACAATTTGGGCCCAAGTTAGAAGCAGAGCCTAAGGTGTAAATTATCGATAGTCCATATCTCGGAAACTATAAGAGATAATTCAATTTGGCAACCGGCAATGTAATTAGCATGCCGGATATTACTTGGAATGTGAATTGGAACGAAATCGCCAATAGATAAGACCATTTTACAATTTGGGCCCAAGTTAGAAGCAGAGCCTAAGGTGTAAATTACCGATAGTCCATATCTCGGAAACTATAAGAGATAATGCAATTTGGCAACCGGCAATGTAATTAGCATGCCGAATATTACTTGGAATGTGAATTGGAACGAAATCGCCAATAGATAAGACGATTTTACAATTTGGGCCCAAGTTAGAAGCAGAGCCTAAGGTGTAAATTATCGATAGTCCATATCTCGGAAACTATAAGAGATAATGCAATTTGGCAACCGGCAATGTAATTAGCATGCCGAATATTACTTGGAATGTGAATTGGAACGAAATCGCCAATAGAGAAGACCATTTTACAATTTGGGCCCAAGTTAGAAGCAGAGCCTAAGGTGTAAATTATCGATAGTCCATATCTCGGAAACTATAAGAGATAATGCAATTTGGCAACCGGCAATGTAATTAGCATGCCGAATATTACTTGGAATGTGAATTGGAACGAAATCGCCAATAGAGAAGACCATTTTACAATTTGGGCCCAAGTTAGAAGCAGAGCCTAAGGTGTAAATTATCGATAGTCCATATCTCGGAAACTATAAGTGATAATGCAATTTGGCAACCGGCAATGTAATTAGCATGCCGAATATTACTTGGAATGTGAATTGGAACGAAATCGCCAATAGAGAAGACCATTTTACAATTTGGGCCCAAGTTAGAAGCAGAGCCTAAGGTGTAAATTATCGATAGTCCATATCTCGGAAACTATAAGAGATAATGCAATTTGCCAACCGGCAATGTAATTAGCATGCCGAATATTACTTGGAATGTGAATTGGAACGAAATCGCCAATAGATAAGACCATTTTACAATTTGGGCCCAAGTTAGAAGCAGAGCCTAAGGTGTAAATTATCGATAGTCCATATCTCGGAAACTATAAGAGATAATGCAATTTGGCAACCGGCAATGTAATTAGCATGCCGAATATTACTTGCAATGTGAATTGGAACGAAATCGCCGATAGAGATGGCCATTTTACAATTTGGGCCCAAGTTAGAAGCAGAGGCTAAGGTGTAAATTATCGATAGTCCATATCCCGGAAACTATAAGAGATAATGCAATTTGGCAACCGGCAATGTAATTAGCATGCCGAATATTACTTGGAATGTGAATTGGAACGAAATCGTCAATACATAAGACCATTTTACAATTTGGGCCCAAGTTAGAAGCAGAGCCTAAGGTGTAAATTATCGATAGTCCATATCTTGGAAACTATAAGAGATAATGCAATTTGGCAACCGGCAATGTAATTAGCATGCCGAATATTACTTGGAATGTGAATTGGAACGAAATCGCCGATAGAGAAGACCATTTTACAATTTGGGCCCAAGTTAGAAGCAGAGCCTAAGGTGTAAATTATCGATAGTCCATATCTCGGAAACTATAAGAGATAATGCAATTTGGCAACCGGCAATGTAATTAGCATGCCGAATATTACTTGGAATGTGAATTGGAACGAAAACGCCAATAGATAAGACCATTTTACAATTTGGGCCCAAGTTAGAAGCAGAGGCTAAGGTGTAAATTATCGATAGTCCATATCTCGGAAACTATAAGAGATAATGCAATTTGGCAACCGGCAATGTAATTAGCATGCCGAATATTACTTGGAATGTGAATTGGAACGAAATCGCCAATAGATAAGACCATTTTACAATTTGGGCCCAAGTTAGAAGCAGAGCCTAAGGTGTAAATTATTGATAGTCCATATCTCGGAAACTATAAGAGATAATGCAATTTCGCAACCGGCAATGTAATTAGCATGCCGAATATTACTTGGAGTGTGAATTGGAACGAAATCGCCTATAGATAAGACCATTTTACAATTTGGGCCCAAGTTAGAAGCAGAGGCTAAGGTGTAAATTATTGATAGTCCATATCTCGGAAACTATAAGAGATAATGCAATTTGGCAACCGGCAATGTAATTAGCATGCCGAATATTACTTGGAATGTGAATTGGAACGAAATCGCCAATAGATAAGACCATTTTACAATTTGGGCCCAAGTTAGAAGCAGAGCCTAAGGTGTAAATTATTGATAGTCCATATCTCGGAAACTATAATAGATAATGCAATTTGGCAACCGGCAATGTAATTAGCATGCCGAATATTACTTGGAATGTGAATTGGAACGAAATCGCCAATAGATAAGACCATTTTACAATTTGGGCCCAAGTTAGAAGCAGAGCCTAAGGTGTAAATTATCGATAGTCCATATCTCGGAAACTATAAGAGATAATGCAATTTGGCAACAGGCAATGTAATTAGCATGCCGAATATTACTTGGAATGTGAATTGGAACGAAATCGCCAATAGATAAAACCATTTTACAATTTGGGCCCAAGTTAGAAGCAGAGCCTAAGGTGTAAATTATCGATAGTCCATATCTCGGAAACTATAAGAGATAATGCAATTTGGCAACCGGCAATGTAATTAGCATGCCGAATATTACTTGGAATGTGAATTGGAACGAAATCGCCAATAGATAAGACCATTTCACAATTTGGGCCCAAGTTAGAAGCAGAGCCTAAGGTGTAAATTATCGTTAGTCCATATCTCGGAAACTATAAGAGATAATGCAATTTGACAACCGGCAATGTAATTAGCATGCCGAATATTACTTGGAATGTGAATTGGAACGAAATCGCCAATAGATAAGACCATTTTACAATTTGGGCCCAAGTTAGAAGCAGAGCCTAAGGTGTAAATTATTGATAGTCCATATCTCGGAAACTATAAGAGATAATGCAATTTCGCAACCGGCAATGTAATTAGCATGCCGAATATTACTTGGAATGTGAATTGGAACGAAATCGCTAATAGATAAGACCATTTTACAATTTGGGCCCAAGTTAGAAGCAGAGCCTAAGGTGTAAATTATCGATAGTCCATATCTCGGAAACTATAAGAGATAATGCAATTTCGCAACCGGCAATGTAATTAGCATGCCGAATATTACTTGGAATGTGAATTGGAACGAAATCGCCAATAGATAAGACCATTTTACAATTTGGGCCCAAGTTAGAAGCAGAGCCTAAGGTGTAAATTATCGATAGTCCATATCTCGGAAACTATAAGAGATAATGCAATTTGGCAACCGGCAATGTAATTAGCATGCCGAATATTACTTGGAATGTGAATTGGAACGAAATCGCCAATAGATAAGACCATTTTACAATTTGGGCCCAAGTTAGAAGCAGAACCTAAGGTGTAAATTATCGATAGTCCATATCTCGGAAACTATAAGAGATAATGCAATTTGGCAACCGGCAATGTAATTAGCATGCTGAGTATTACTTGGAATGTGAATTGGAACGAAATCGCCAATAGATAAGACCATTTTACAATTTGGGCCCAAGTTAGAAGCAGAGCCTAAGATGTAAATTATCGATAGTCCATATCTCGGAAACTATAAGAGATAATGCAATTTGGCAACCGGCAATGTAATTAGCATGCCGAATATTACTTGGAATGTGAATTGGAACGAAATCGCCAATAGATAAGACCATTTTACAATTTGGGCCCAAGTTAGAAGCAGAGCCTAAGGTGTAAATTATCGATAGTCCATATCTCGGAAACTATAAGAGATAATGCAATTTGGCAACCGGCAATGTAATTAGCATGCCGAATATTACTTGGAATGTGAATTGGAACGAAATCGCCAATAGATAAGACCATTTTACAATTTGGGCCCAAGTTAGAAGCAGAGCCTAAGGTGTAAATTATCGATAGTCCATATCTCGGAAACTATAAGAGATAATGCAATTTGGCAACCGGCAATGTAATTAGCATGCCGAATATTACTTGGAATGTGAATTGGAACGAAATCGCCAATAGATAAGACCATTTTACAATTTGGGCCCAAGTTAGAAGCAGAGCCTAAGGTGTAAATTACCGATAGTCCATATCTCGGAAACTATAAGAGATAATGCAATTTGGCAACCGGCAATGTAATTAGCATGCCGAATATTACTTGGAATGTGAATTGGAACGAAATCGCCAATAGATAAGACGATTTTACAATTTGGGCCCAAGTTAGAAGCAGAGCCTAAGGTGTAAATTATCGATAGTCCATATCTCGGAAACTATAAGAGATAATGCAATTTGGCAACCGGCAATGTAATTAGCATGCCGAATATTACTTGGAATGTGAATTGGAACGAAATCGCCAATAGATAAGACCATTTTACAATTTGGGCCCAAGTTAGAAGCAGAGCCTAAGGTGTAAATTATCGATAGTCCATATCTCGGAAACTATAAGAGATAATGCAATTTGGCAACCGGCAATGTAATTAGCATGCCGAATATTACTTGGAATGTGAATTGGAACGAAATCGCCAATAGAGAAGACCATTTTACAATTTGGGCCCAAGTTAGAAGCAGAGCCTAAGGTGTAAATTATCGATAGTCCATATCTCGGAAACTATAAGTGATAATGCAATTTGGCAACCGGCAATGTAATTAGCATGCCGAATATTACTTGGAATGTGAATTGGAACGAAATCGCCAATAGAGAAGACCATTTTACAATTTGGGCCCAAGTTAGAAGCAGAGCCTAAGGTGTAAATTATCGATAGTCCATATCTCGGAAACTATAAGAGATAATGCAATTTGGCAACCGGCAATGTAATTAGCATGCCGAATATTACTTGCAATGTGAATTGGAACGAAATCGCCAATAGATAAGACCATTTTACAATTTGGGCCCAAGTTAGAAGCAGAGCCTAAGGTGTAAATTATCGATAGTCCATATCTCGGAAACTATAAGAGATAATGCAATTTGGCAACCGGCAATGTAATTAGCATGCCGAATATTACTTGCAATGTGAATTGGAACGAAATCGCCGATAGAGAAGACCATTTTACAATTTGGGCCCAAGTTAGAAGCAGAGGCTAAGGTGTAAATTATCGATAGTCCATATCCCAGAAACTATAAGAGATAATGCAATTTGGCAACCGGCAATGTAATTAGCATGCCGAATATTACTTGGAATGTGAATTGGAACGAAATCGTCAATAGATAAGACCATTTTACAATTTGGGCCCAAGTTAGAAGCAGAGCCTAAGGTGTAAATTATCGATAGTCCATATCTTGGAAACTATAAGAGATAATGCAATTTGGCAACCGGCAATGTAATTAGCATGCCGAATATTACTTGGAATGTGAATTGGAACGAAATCGCCGATAGAGAAGACCATTTTACAATTTGGGCCCAAGTTAGAAGCAGAGCCTAAGGTGTAAATTATCGATAGTCCATATCTCGGAAACTATAAGAGATAATGCAATTTGGCAACCGGCAATGTAATTGGCATGCCGAATATTACTTGGAATGTGAATTGGAACGAAATCGCCAATAGATAAGACCATTTTACAATTTGGGCCCAAGTTAGAAGCAGAGGCTAAGGTGTAAATTATCGATAGTCCATATCTCGGAAACTATAAGAGATAATGCAATTTGGCAACCGGCAATGTAATTAGCATGCCGAATATTACTTGGAATGTGAATTGGAACGAAATCGCCAATAGATAAGACCATTTTACAATTTGGGCCCAAGTTAGAAGCAGAGCCTAAGGTGTAAATTATTGATAGTCCATATCTCGGAAACTATAAGAGATAATGCAATTTCGCAACCGGCAATGTAATTAGCATGCCGAATATTACTTGGAGTGTGAATTGGAACGAAATCGCCTATAGATAAGACCATTTTACAATTTGGGCCCAAGTTAGAAGCAGAGGCTAAGGTGTAAATTATCGATAGTCCATATCTCGGAAACTATAAGAGATAATGCAATTTGGCAACCGGCAATGTAATTAGCATGCCGAATATTACTTGGAATGTGAATTGGAAGGAAATCGCCAATAGATAAGACCATTTTACAATTTGGGCCCAAGTTAGAAGCAGAGTCTAAGGTGTAAATTATTGATAGTCCATATCTCGGAAACTATAATAGATAATGCAATTTGGCAACCGGCAATGTAATTAGCATGCCGAATATTACTTGGAATGTGAATTGGAACGAAATCGCCAATAGATAAGACCATTTTACAATTTGGGCCCAAGTTAGAAGCAGAGCCTAAGGTGTAAATTATCGATAGTCCATATCTCGGAAACTATAAGAGATAATGCAATTTGGCAACAGGCAATGTAATTAGCATGCCGAATATTACTTGGAATGTGAATTGGAACGAAATCGCCAATAGATAAAACCATTTTACAATTTGGGCCCAAGTTAGAAGCAGAGCCTAAGGTGTAAATTATCGATAGTCCATATCTCGGAAACTATAAGAGATAATGCAATTTGGCAACCGGCAATGTAATTAGCATGCCGAATATTACTTGGAATGTGAATTGGAACGAAATCGCCAATAGATAAGACCATTTTACAATTTGGGCCCAAGTTAGAAGCAGAGCCTAAGGTGTAAATTATCGATAGTCCATATCTAGGAAACTATAAGAGATAATGCAATTTGGCAACCGGCAATGTAATTAGCATGCCGAATATTACTTGGAATGTGAATTGGAACGAAATCGCCAATAGATAAGACCATTTTACAATTTGGGCCCAAGTTAGAAGCAGAGCCTAAGGTGTAAATTATCGATAGTCCATATCTCGGAAACTATAAGAGATAATGCAATTTGGCAACCAGCAATGTAATTAGCATGCCGAATATTACTTGGAATGTGAATTGAAACGAAATCGCTAATAGATAAGGCCATTTTACAATTTGGGCCCAAGTTAGAAGCAGAGCCTAAGGTGTAAATTATCGATAGTCCATATCTCGGAAACTATAAGAGATAATGCAATTTGGCAACCGGCAATGTAATTAGCATGCCGAATATTACTTGGAATGTGAATTGGAACGAAATCGCCAATAGATAAGACCATTTTACAATTTGGGCCCAAGTTAGAAGCAGAGCCTAAGGTGTAAATTATCGTTAGTCCATATCTCGGAAACTATAAGAGATAATGCAATTTGACAACCGGCAATGTAATTAGCATGCCGAATATTACTTGGAATGTGAATTGGAACGAAATCGCCAATAGATAAGACCATTTTACAATTTGGGCCCAAGTTAGAAGCAGAGCCTAAGGTGTAAATTATCGATAGTCCATATCTCGGAAACTATAAGAGATAATGCAATTTCGCAACCGGCAATGTAATTAGCATGCCGAATATTACTTGGAATGTGAATTGGAACGAAATCGCTAATAGATAAGACCATTTTACAATTTGGGCCCAAGTTAGAAGCAGAGCCTAAGGTGTAAATTATCGATAGTCCATATCTCGGAAACTATAAGAGATAATGCAATTTGGCAACCGGCAATGTAATTAGCATGCCGAATATTACTTGGAATGTGAATTGGAATGAAATCGCCAATAGATAAGACCATTTTACAATTTGGGCCCAAGTTAGAAGCAGAGCCTAAGGTGTAAATTATCGATAGTCCATATCTCGGAAACTATAAGAGATAATTCAATTTGGCCACCGGCAATGTAATTAGCATGCCGAATATTACTTGGAATGTGAATTGGAACGAAATCGCCAATAGATAAGACCATTTTACAATTTGGGCCCAAGTTAGAAGCAGAGCCTAAGGTGTAAATTATCGATAGTCCATATCTCGGAAACTATAAGAGATAATGCAATTTGGCAACCGGCAATGTAATTAGCATGCCGAATATTACTTGGAATGTGAATTGGAACGAAATCGCCAATAGATAAGACCATTTTACAATTTGGGCCCAAGTTAGAAGCAGAGCCTAAGGTGTAAATTATTGATAGTCCATATCTCGGAAACTATAAGAGATAATGCAATTTGGCAACCGGCAATGTAATTAGCATGCCGAATATTACTTGGAATGAGAATTGGAACGAAATCGCCAATAGATAAGACCATTTTACAATTTGGGCCCAAGTTAGAAGCAGAGCCTAAGGTGTAAATTATCGATAGTCCATATCTCGGAAACTATAAGAGATAATGCAATTTGGCAACCGGCAATGTAATTAGCATGCCGAATATTACTTGGAATGTGAATTGGAATGAAATCGCCAATAGGTAAGACCATTTTACAATTTGGGCCCAAGTTAGAAGCAGAGCCTAAGGTGTAAATTATCGATAGTCCATATCTCGGAAACTATAAGAGATAATTCAATTTGGCACCGGCAATGTAATTAGCATGCCGAATATTACTTGGAATGTGAATTGGAACGAAATCGCCAATAGATAAGACCATTTTACAATTTGGGCCCAAGTTAGAAGCAGAGCCTAAGGTGTAAATTATCGATAGTCCATATCTCGGAAACTATAAGAGATAATGCAATTTGGCAACCGGCAATGTAATTAGCATGCCGAATATTACTTGGAATGTGAATTGGAACGAAATCGCCAATAGATAAGACCATTTTACAATTTGGGCCCAAGTTAGAAGCAGAGCCTAAGGTGTAAATTATTGATAGTCCATATCTCGGAAACTATAAGAGATAATGCAATTTGGCAACCGGCAATGTAATTAGCATGCCGAATATTACTTGGAATGAGAATTGGAACGAAATCGCCAATAGATAAGACCATTTTACAATTTGGGCCCAAGTTAGAAGCAGAGCCTAAGGTGTAAATTATCGATAGTCCATATCTCGGAAACTATAAGAGATAATGCAATTTGGCAACCGGCAATGTAATTAGCATGCCGAATATTACTTGGAATGTGAATTGGAACGAAATCGCCAATAGATAAGACCATTTTACAATTTGGGCCCAAGTTAGAAGCAGAGCCTAAGGTGTAAATTATCGATAGTCCATATCTCGGAAACTATAAGAGATAATGCAATTTGGCAACCGGCAATGTAATTAGCATGCCGAATATTACTTGGAATGTGAATTGGAACGAAATCGCCAATAGATAAGACCATTTTACAATTTGGGCCCAAGTTAGAAGCAGAGCCTAAGGTGTAAATTATCGATAGTCCATATCTCAGAAACTATAAGAGATAATGCAATTTGGCAACCGGCAATGTAATTAGCATGCCGAATATTACTTGGAATGTGAATTGGAACGAAATCGCCAATAGATAAGACCATTTTACAATTTGGGCCCAAGTTAGAAGCAGAGCCTAAGGTGTAAATTATTGATAGTCCATATCTCGGAAACTATAAGAGATAATGTAATTTCGCAACCGGCAATGTAATTAGCATGCCGAATATCACTTGGAATGTGAATTGGGACGAAATCGCCAATAGATAAGACCATTTTACAATTTGGGCCCAAGTTAGAAGCAGAGCCTAAGGTGTAAATTATCGATAGTCCATATCTCGGAAACTATAAGAGATAATGCAATTTGGCAACCGGCAATGTAATTAGCATGCCGAATATTACTTGGAATGTGAATTGGAACGAAATCGCCAATAGATAAGACCATTTTACAATTTGGGCCCAAGTTAGAAGCAGAGCCTAAGGTGTAAATTATCGATAGTCCATATCTCGGAAACTATAAGAGATAATTCAATTTGGCAACCGGCAATGTAATTAGCATGCCGGATATTACTTGGAATGTGAATTGGAACGAAATCGCCAATAGATAAGACCATTTTACAATTTGGGCCCAAGTTAGAAGCAGAGCCTAAGGTGTAAATTATCGATAGTCCATATCTCGGAAACTATAAGAGATAATGCAATTTGGCAACCGGCAATGTAATTAGCATGCCGAATATTACTTGGAATGTGAATTGGAACGAAATCGCCAATAGATAAGACCATTTTACAATTTGGGCACAAGTTAGAAGCAGAGCCTAAGGTGTAAATTATCGATAGTCCATATCTCGGAAACTATAAGAGATAATGCAATTTGGCAACCGGCAATGTAATTAGCATGCCGAATATTACTTGGAATGTGAATTGGAACGAAATCGCCAATAGGTAAGACCATTTTACAATTTGGGCCCGAGTTAGAAGCAGAGCCTAAGGTGTAAATTATCGATAGTCCATATCTCGGAAACTATAAGAGATAATTCAATTTGGCAACCGTCAATGTAATTAGCATGCCGGATATTACTTGGAATGTGAATTGGAACGAAATCGCCAATAGATAAGACCATTTTATAATTTGGGCCCAAGTTAGAAGCAGAGCCTAAGGTGTAAATTACCGATAGTCCATATCTCGGAAACTATAAGAGATAATGCAATTTGGCAACCGGCAATGTAATTAGCATGCCGAATATTACTTGGAATGTGAATTGGAACGAAATCGCCAATAGATAAGACGATTTTACAATTTGGGCCCAAGTTAGAAGCAGAGCCTAAGGTGTAAATTATCGATAGTCCATATCTCGGAAACTATAAGAGATAATGCAATTTGGCAACCGGCAATGTAATTAGCATGCCGAATATTACTTGGAATGTGAATTGGAACGAAATCGCCAATAGATAAGACCATTTTACAATTTGGGCCCAAGTTAGAAGCAGAGCCTAAGGTGTAAATTATCGATAGTCCATATCTCGGAAACTATAAGAGATAATGCAATTTGGCAACCGGCAATGTAATTAGCATGCCGAATATTACTTGGAATGTGAATTGGAACGAAATCGCCAATAGGTAAGACCATTTTACAATTTGGGCCCAAGTTAGAAGCAGAGCCTAAGGTGTAAATTATTGATAGTCCATATCTCGGAAACTATAAGAGATAATGCAATTTCGCAACCGGCAATGTAATTAGCATGCCGAATATTACTTGGAATGTGAATTGGAACGAAATCGCTAATAGATAAGACCATTTTACAATTTGGGCCCAAGTTAGAAGCAGAGCCTAAGGTGTAAATTATCGATAGTCCATATCTCGGAAACTATAAGAGATAATGCAATTTGGCAACCGGCAATGTAATTAGCATGCCGAATATTACTTGGAATGTGAATTGGAACGAAATCGCCAATAGGTAAGACCATTTTACAATTTGGGCCCAAGTTAGAAGCAGAGCCTAAGGTGTAAATTATCGATAGTCCATATCTCGGAAACTATAAGAGATAATTCAATTTGGCCACCGGCAATGTAATTAGCATGCCGAATATTACTTGGAATGTGAATTGGAACGAAATCGCCAATAGATAAGACCATTTTACAATTTGGGCCCAAGTTAGAAGCAGAGCCTAAGGTGTAAATTATCGATAGTCCATATCTCGGAAACTATAAGAGATAATGCAATTTGGCAACCGGCAATGTAATTAGCATGCCGAATATTACTTGGAATGTGAATTGGAACGAAATCGCCAATAGATAAGACCATTTTACAATTTGGGCCCAAGTTAGAAGCAGAGCCTAAGGTGTAAATTATTGATAGTCCATATCTCGGAAACTATAAGAGATAATGCAATTTGGCAACCGGCAATGTAATTAGCATGCCGAATATTACTTGGAATGAGAATTGGAACGAAATCGCCAATAGATAAGACCATTTTACAATTTGGGCCCAAGTTAGAAGCAGAGCCTAAGGTGTAAATTATCGATAGTCCATATCTCGGAAACTATAAGAGATAATGCAATTTGGCAACCGGCAATGTAATTAGCATGCCGAATATTACTTGGAATGTGAATTGGAACGAAATCGCCAATAGATAAGACCATTTTACAATTTGGGCCCAAGTTAGAAGCAGAGCCTAAGGTGTAAATTATCGATAGTCCATATCTCGGAAACTATAAGAGATAATGCAATTTGGCAACCGGCAATGTAATTAGCATGCCGAATATTACTTGGAATGTGAATTGGAACGAAATCGCCAATAGATAAGACCATTTTACAATTTGGGCCCAAGTTAGAAGCAGAGCCTAAGGTGTAAATTATCGATAGTCCATATCTCAGAAACTATAAGAGATAATGCAATTTGGCAACCGGCAATGTAATTAGCATGCCGAATATTACTTGGAATGTGAATTGGAACGAAATCGCCAATAGATAAGACCATTTTACAATTTGGGCCCAAGTTAGAAGCAGAGCCTAAGGTGTAAATTATTGATAGTCCATATCTCGGAAACTATAAGAGATAATGTAATTTCGCAACCGGCAATGTAATTAGCATGCCGAATATCACTTGGAATGTGAATTGGGACGAAATCGCCAATAGATAAGACCATTTTACAATTTGGGCCCAAGTTAGAAGCAGAGCCTAAGGTGTAAATTATCGATAGTCCATATCTCGGAAACTATAAGAGATAATGCAATTTGGCAACCGGCAATGTAATTAGCATGCCGAATATTACTTGGAATGTGAATTGGAACGAAATCGCCAATAGATAAGACCATTTTACAATTTGGGCCCAAGTTAGAAGCAGAGCCTAAGGTGTAAATTATCGATAGTCCATATCTCGGAAACTATAAGAGATAATTCAATTTGGCAACCGGCAATGTAATTAGCATGCCGGATATTACTTGGAATGTGAATTGGAACGAAATCGCCAATAGATAAGACCATTTTACAATTTGGGCCCAAGTTAGAAGCAGAGCCTAAGGTGTAAATTATCGATAGTCCATATCTCGGAAACTATAAGAGATAATGCAATTTGGCAACCGGCAATGTAATTAGCATGCCGAATATTACTTGGAATGTGAATTGGAACGAAATCGCCAATAGATAAGACGATTTTACAATTTGGGCCCAAGTTAGAAGCAGAGCCTAAGATGTAAATTATCGATAGTCCATATCTCGGAAACTATAAGAGATAATGCAATTTGGCAACCGGCAATGTAATTAGCATGCCGAATATTACTTGGAATGAGAATTGGAACGAAATCGCCAATAGATAAGACCATTTTACAATTTGGGCCCAAGTTAGAAGCAGAGCCTAAGGTGTAAATTATCGATAGTCCATATCTCGGAAACTATAAGAGATAATGCAATTTGGCAACCGGCAATGTAATTAGCATGCCGAATATTACTTGGAATGTGAATTGGAACGAAATCGCCAATAGATAAGACCATTTTACAATTTGGGCCCAAGTTAGAAGCAGAGCCTAAGGTGTAAATTATCGATAGTCCATATCTCGGAAACTATAAGAGATAATGCAATTTGGCAACCGGCAATGTAATTAGCATGCCGAATATTACTTGGAATGTGAATTGGAACGAAATCGCCAATAGATAAGACCATTTTACAATTTGGGCCCAAGTTAGAAGCAGAGCCTAAGGTGTAAATTATCGATAGTCCATATCTCAGAAACTATAAGAGATAATGCAATTTGGCAACCGGCAATGTAATTAGCATGCCGAATATTACTTGGAATGTGAATTGGAACGAAATCGCCAATAGATAAGACCATTTTACAATTTGGGCCCAAGTTAGAAGCAGAGCCTAAGGTGTAAATTATTGATAGTCCATATCTCGGAAACTATAAGAGATAATGTAATTTCGCAACCGGCAATGTAATTAGCATGCCGAATATCACTTGGAATGTGAATTGGGACGAAATCGCCAATAGATAAGACCATTTTACAATTTGGGCCCAAGTTAGAAGCAGAGCCTAAGGTGTAAATTATCGATAGTCCATATCTCGGAAACTATAAGAGATAATGCAATTTGGCAACCGGCAATGTAATTAGCATGCCGAATATTACTTGGAATGTGAATTGGAACGAAATCGCCAATAGATAAGACCATTTTACAATTTGGGCCCAAGTTAGAAGCAGAGCCTAAGGTGTAAATTATCGATAGTCCATATCTCGGAAACTATAAGAGATAATTCAATTTGGCAACCGGCAATGTAATTAGCATGCCGGATATTACTTGGAATGTGAATTGGAACGAAATCGCCAATAGATAAGACCATTTTACAATTTGGGCCCAAGTTAGAAGCAGAGCCTAAGGTGTAAATTATCGATAGTCCATATCTCGGAAACTATAAGAGATAATGCAATTTGGCAACCGGCAATGTAATTAGCATGCCGAATATTACTTGGAATGTGAATTGGAACGAAATCGCCAATAGATAAGACGATTTTACAATTTGGGCCCAAGTTAGAAGCAGAGCCTAAGATGTAAATTATCGATAGTCCATATCTCGGAAACTATAAGAGATAATGCAATTTGGCAACCGGCAATGTAATTAGCATGCCGAATATTACTTGGAATGTGAATTGGAACGAAATCGCCAATAGATAAGACCATTTTACAATTTGGGCACAAGTTAGAAGCAGAGCCTAAGGTGTAAATTATCGATAGTCCATATCTCGGAAACTATAAGAGATAATGCAATTTGGCAACCGGCAATGTAATTAGCATGCCGAATATTACTTGGAATGTGAATTGGAACGAAATCGCCAATAGGTAAGACCATTTTACAATTTGGGCCCGAGTTAGAAGCAGAGCCTAAGGTGTAAATTATCGATAGTCCATATCTCGGAAACTATAAGAGATAATTCAATTTGGCAACCGTCAATGTAATTAGCATGCCGGATATTACTTGGAATGTGAATTGGAACGAAATCGCCAATAGATAAGACCATTTTATAATTTGGGCCCAAGTTAGAAGCAGAGCCTAAGGTGTAAATTACCGATAGTCCATATCTCGGAAACTATAAGAGATAATGCAATTTGGCAACCGGCAATGTAATTAGCATGCCGAATATTACTTGGAATGTGAATTGGAACGAAATCGCCAATAGATAAGACGATTTTACAATTTGGGCCCAAGTTAGAAGCAGAGCCTAAGGTGTAAATTATCGATAGTCCATATCTCGGAAACTATAAGAGATAATGCAATTTGGCAACCGGCAATGTAATTAGCATGCCGAATATTACTTGGAATGTGAATTGGAACGAAATCGCCAATAGATAAGACCATTTTACAATTTGGGCCCAAGTTAGAAGCAGAGCCTAAGGTGTAAATTATCGATAGTCCATATCTCGGAAACTATAAGAGATAATGCAATTTGGCAACCGGCAATGTAATTAGCATGCCGAATATTACTTGGAATGTGAATTGGAACGAAATCGCCAATAGGTAAGACCATTTTACAATTTGGGCCCAAGTTAGAAGCAGAGCCTAAGGTGTAAATTATCGATAGTCCATATCTCGGAAACTATAAGAGATAATTCAATTTGGCAACCGGCAATGTAATTAGCATGCCGAATATTACTTGGAATGTGAATTGGAACGAAATCGCCAATAGGTAAGACCATTTTACAATTTGGGCCCAAGTTAAAAGCAGAGCCTAAGGTGTAAATTATCGATAGTCCATATCTCGGAAACTATAAGAGATAATTCAATTTGGCCACCGGCAATGTAATTAGCATGCCGAATATTACTTGGAATGTGAATTGGAACGAAATCGCCAATAGATAAGACCATTTTACAATTTGGGCCCAAGTTAGAAGCAGAGCCTAAGGTGTAAATTATCGATAGTCCATATCTCGGAAACTATAAGAGATAATGCAATTTGGCAACCGGCAATGTAATTAGCATGCCGAATATTACTTGGAATGTGAATTGGAACGAAATCGCCAATAGATAAGACCATTTTACAATTTGGGCCCAAGTTAGAAGCAGAGCCTAAGATGTAAATTATCGATAGTCCATATCTCGGAAACTATAAGAGATAATGCAATTTGGCAACCGGCAATGTAATTAGCATGCCGAATATTACTTGGAATGTGAATTGGAACGAAATCGCCAATAGATAAGACCATTTTACAATTTGGGCCCAAGTTAGAAGCAGAGCCTAAGGTGTAAATTATCGATAGTCCATATCTCGGAAACTATAAGAGATAATTCAATTTGGCAATCGGCGATGTAATTAGCATGCCGGATATTACTTGGAATGTGAATTGGAACGAAATCGCCAATAGATAAGACCATTTTACAATTTGGGCCCAAGTTAGAAGCAGAGCCTAAGGTGTAAATTATCGATAGTCCATATCTCGGAAACTATAAGAGATAATGCAATTTGGCAACCGGCAATGTAATTAGCATGCCGAATATTACTTGGAATGTGAATTGGAACGAAATCGCCAATAGATAAGACGATTTTACAATTTGGGCCCAAGTTAGAAGCAGAGCCTAAGATGTAAATTATCGATAGTCCATATCTCGGAAACTATAAGAGATAATGCAATTTGGCAACCGGCAATGTAATTAGCATGCCGAATATTACTTGGAATGTGAATTGGAACGAAATCGCCAATAGATAAGACCATTTTACAATTTGGGCACAAGTTAGAAGCAGAGCCTAAGGTGTAAATTATCGATAGTCCATATCTCGGAAACTATAAGAGATAATGCAATTTGGCAACCGGCAATGTAATTAGCATGCCGAATATTACTTGGAATGTGAATTGGAACGAAATCGCCAATAGGTAAGACCATTTTACAATTTGGGCCCGAGTTAGAAGCAGAGCCTAAGGTGTAAATTATCGATAGTCCATATCTCGGAAACTATAAGAGATAATTCAATTTGGCAACCGTCAATGTAATTAGCATGCCGGATATTACTTGGAATGTGAATTGGAACGAAATCGCCAATAGATAAGACCATTTTATAATTTGGGCCCAAGTTAGAAGCAGAGCCTAAGGTGTAAATTACCGATAGTCCATATCTCGGAAACTATAAGAGATAATGCAATTTGGCAACCGGCAATGTAATTAGCATGCCGAATATTACTTGGAATGTGAATTGGAACGAAATCGCCAAAAGATAAGACGATTTTACAATTTGGGCCCAAGTTAGAAGCAGAGCCTAAGGTGTAAATTATCGATAGTCCATATCTCGGAAACTATAAGAGATAATGCAATTTGGCAACCGGCAATGTAATTAGCATGCCGAATATTACTTGGAATGTGAATTGGAACGAAATCGCCAATAGATAAGACCATTTTACAATTTGGGCCCAAGTTAGAAGCAGAGCCTAAGGTGTAAATTATCGATAGTCCATATCTCGGAAACTATAAGAGATAATGCAATTTGGCAACCGGCAATGTAATTAGCATGCCGAATATTACTTGGAATGTGAATTGGAACGAAATCGCCAATAGGTAAGACCATTTTACAATTTGGGCCCAAGTTAGAAGCAGAGCCTAAGGTGTAAATTATCGATAGTCCATATCTCGGAAACTATAAGAGATAATGCAATTTGGCAACCGGCAATGTAATTAGCATGCCGAATATTACTTGGAATGTGAATTGGAACGAAATCGCCAATAGATAAGACCATTTTACAATTTGGGCCCAAGTTAGAAGCAGAGCCTAAGGTGTAAATTATCGATAGTCCATATCTCGGAAACTATAAGAGATAATGCAATTTGGCAACCGGCAATGTAATTAGCATGCCGAATATTACTTGGAATGTGAATTGGAACGAAATCGCCAATAGGTAAGACCATTTTACAATTTGGGCCCAAGTTAGAAGCAGAGCCTAAGGTGTAAATTATCGATAGTCCATATCTCGGAAACTATAAGAGATAATTCAATTTGGCAACCGGCAATTTAATTAGCATGCCGAATATTACTTGGAATGTGAATTGGAACGAAATCGCCAATAGATAAGACCATTTTACAATTTGGGCCCAAGTTAGAAGCAGAGCCTAAGGTGTAAATTATCGATAGTCCATATCTCGGAAACTATAAGAGATAATGCAATTTGGCAACCGGCAATGTAATTAGCATGCCGAATATTAATTGGAATGTGAATTGGAACGAAATCGCCAATAGATAAGTCCATTTTACAATTTGGGCCCAAGTTAGAAGCAGAGCCTAAGGTGTAAATTATCGATAGTCCATATCTCGGAAACTATAAGAGATAATGCAATTTGGCAAACGGCAATTTAATTAGCATGCCGAATATTACTTGGAATGTGAATTGGAACGAAATCGCCAATAGATAAGACCATTTTACAATTTGGGCCCAAGTTAGAAGCAGAGCCTAAGGTGTAAATTATCGATAGTCCATATCTCGGAAACTATAAGAGATAATGCAATTTGGCAACCGGCAATGTAATTAGCATGCCGAATATTAATTGGAATGTGAATTGGAACGAAATCGCCAATAGATAAGTCCATTTTACAATTTGGGCCCAAGTTAGAAGCAGAGCCTAAGGTGTAAATTATCGATAGTCCATATCTCGGAAACTATAAGAGATAATGCAATTTGGCAACCGGCAATGTAATTAGCATGCCGAATATTACTTGGAATGTGAATTGGAACGAAATCGCCAATAGGTAAGACCATTTTACAATTTTGGCCCAAGTTAGAAGCAGAGCCTAAGGTGTAAATTATCGATAGTTCATATCTCGGAAACTATAAGAGATAATTCAATTTGGCAACAGGCAATGTAATTAGCATGCCGAATATTACTTGGAATGTGAATTGGAACGAAATCGCCAATAGATAAGACCATTTTACAATTTGGGCCCAAGTTAGAAGCAGAGCCTAAGGTGTAAATTATTGATAGTCCATATCTCGGAAACTATAAGAGATAATGCAATTTGGCAACCGGCAATGTAATTAGCATGCCGAATATTACTTGGAATGTGAATTGGAACGAAATCGCCAATAGATAAGACCATTTTACAATTTGGGCCCAAGTTAGAAGCAGAGCCTAAGGTGTAAATTATCGATAGTCCATATCTCGGAAACTATAAGAGATAATGCAATTTGGCAACCGGCAATGTAATTAGCATGCCGAATATTACTTGGAATGTGAATTGGAACGAAATCGCCAATAGATAAGACCATTTTACAATTTGGGCCCAAGTTAGAAGCAGAGCCTAAGGTGTAAATTATCGATAGTCCATATCTCGGAAACTATAAGAGATAATGCAATTTGGCAACCGGCAATGTAATTAGCATGCCGAATATTACTTGGAATGTGAATTGGAACGAAATCGCCAATAGATAAGACCATTTTACAATTTGGGCCCAAGTTAGAAGCAGAGCCTAAGGTGTAAATTATTGATAGTCCATATCTCGGAAACTATAAGAGATAATGCAATTTCGCAACCGGCAATGTAATTAGCATGCCGAATATCACTTGGAATGTGAATTGGGACGAAATCGCCAATAGATAAGACCATTTTACAATTTGGGCCCAAGTTGGAAGCAGAGCCTAAGGTGTAAATTATCGATAGTCCATATCTCGGAAACTATAAGAGATAATGCAATTTGGCAACCGGCAATGTAATTAGCATGCCGAATATTACTTGGAATGTGAATTGGAACGAAATCGCCAATAGATAAGACCATTTTACAATTTGGGCCCAAGTTAGAAGCAGAGCCTAAGGTGTAAATTATCGATAGTCCATATCTCGGAAACTATAAGAGATAATGCAATTTGGCAACCGGCAATGTAATTAGCATGCCGAATATTACTTGGAATGTGAATTGGAACGAAATCGCCAATAGATAAGACCATTTTACAATTTGGGCCCAAGTTAGAAACAGAGCCTAAGGTGTAAATTATCGATAGTCCATATCTCGGAAACTATAAGAGATAATGCAATTTGGCAACCGGCAATGTAATTAGCATGATGAATATTACTTGGAATGTGAATTTCAACGAAATCGCCAATAGATAAGACCATTTTACAATTTGGGTCCAAGTTATAAGCAGAGCCTATGGTGTAAATTATCGATAGTCCATATCTCGGAAACTATAAGAGATAATGCAATTTGGCAACCGGCAATGTAATTAGCATGCCGAATATTACTTGGAATGTGAATTGGAACGAAATCGCCAATAGATAAGACCATTTTACAATTTGGGCCCAAGTTAGAAGCAGAGCCTAAGGTGTAAATTATCGATAGTCCATATCTCGGAAACTATAAGAGTTAATGCAATTTAGCAACCGGCAATGTAATTAGCATGCCGAATATTACTTGGAATGTGAATTGGAACGAAATCGCCAATAGATAAGACCATTTTACAATTTGGGCCCAAGTTAGAAGCAGAGCCTAAGGTGTAAATTATCGATAGTCCATATCTCGGAAACTATAAGAGATAATGCAGTTTGGCAACCGGCAATGTAATTAGCATGCCAAATATTACTTGGAATGTGAATTGGAACGATATCGCCAATAGATAAGACCATTTTACAATTTGGGCCCAAGTTAGAAGCAGAGCCTAAGGTGTAAATTATCGATAGTCCATATCTCGGAAACTATAAGAGATAATGCAATTTGGCAACCGGCAATGTAATTAGCATGCCGAATATTACTTGGAATGTGAATTGGAACGAAATCGCCAATAGATAAGACCATTTTACAATTTGGGCCCAAGTTAGAAGCAGAGCCTAAGGTGTAAATTATTGATAGTCCATATCTCGGAAACTATAATAGATAATGCAATTTCGCAACCGGCAATGTAATTAGCATGCCGAATATCACTTGGAATGTGAATTGGGACGAAATCGCCAATAGATAAGACCATTTTACAATTTGGGCCCAAGTTAGAAGCAGAGCCTAAGGTGTAAATTATCGATAGTCCATATCTCGGAAACTATAAGAGATAATGCAATTTGGCAACCGGCAATGTAATTAGCATGCCGAATATTACTTGGAATGTGAATTGAAACGAAATCGCCAATAGATAAGACCATTTTACAATTTGGGCCCAAGTTAGAAGCAGAGCCTAAGGTGTAAATTATCGATAGTCCATATCTCGGAAACTATAAGAGATAATGCAATTTGGCAACCGGCAAAGTAATTAGCATGCCGAATATTACTTGGAATGTGAATTGGAACGAAATCGCCAATAGATAAGACCATTTTACGATTTGGGCCCAAGTTAGAAGCAGAGCCTAAGGTGTAAATTATCGATAGTCCATATCTCGGAAACTATAAGAGATAATGCAATTTGGCAACCGGCAATGTAATTAGCATGCCGAATATTACTTGGAATGTGAATTGGAACGAAATCGCCAATAGATAAGACCATTTTACAATTTGGGCCCAAGTTAGAAGCAGAGCCTAAGGTGTAAATTATTGATAGTCCATATCTCGGAAACTATAAGAGATAATGCAATTTCGCAACCGGCAATGTAATTAGCATGCCGAATATTACTTGGAATGTGAATTGGAACGAAATAGCCAATAGATAAGACCATTTTACAATTTGGGCCCAAGTTAGAAGCAGAGCCTAAGGTGTAAATTATTGATAGTCCATATCTCGGAAACTATAAGAGATAATGCAATTTGGCAACCGGCAATGTAATTAGCATGCCGAATATTACTTGGAATGTGAATTGGAACGAAATCGCCAATAGATAAGACCATTTTACAATTTGGGCCCAAGTTAGAAGCAGAGCCTAAGGTGTAAATTATCGATAGTCCATATCTCGGAAACTATAAGATATAATGCAATTTGGCAACCGGCAATATAATTAGCATGCCGAATATTACTTGGAATGTGAATTGGAACGAAATCGCCAATAGATAAGACCATTTTACAATTTGGGCCCAAGTTAGAAGCAGAGCCTAAGGTGTAAATTATCGATAGTCCATATCTCGGAAACTATAAGAGATAATGCAATTTGGCAAACGGCAATTTAATTAGCATGCCGAATATTACTTGGAATGTGAATTGGAACGAAATCGCCAATAGATAAGACCATTTTACAATTTGGGCCCAAGTTAGAAGCAGAGCCTAAGGTGTAAATTATCGATAGTCCATATCTCGGAAACTATAAGAGATAATGCAATTTGGCAACCGGCAATGTAATTAGCATGCCGAATATTAATTGGAATGTGAATTGGAACGAAATCGCCAATAGATAAGTCCATTTTACAATTTGGGCCCAAGTTAGAAGCAGAGCCTAAGGTGTAAATTATCGATAGTCCATATCTCGGAAACTATAAGAGATAATGCAATTTGGCAACCGGCAAAGTAATTAGCATGCCGAATATTACTTGGAATGTGAATTGGAACGAAATCGCCAATAGATAAGGCCATTTTACAATTTGGGCCCAAGTTAGAAGCAGAGCCTAAGGTGTAAATTATCGATAGTCCATATCTCGGAAACTATAAGAGATAATGCAATTTGGCAACCGGCAATGTAATTAGCATGCCGAATATTAATTGGAATGTGAATTGGAACGAAATCGCCAATAGATAAGTCCATTTTACAATTTGGGCCCAAGTTAGAAGCAGAGCCTAAGGTGTAAATTATCGATAGTCCATATCTCGGAAACTATAAGAGATAATGCAATTTGGCAACCGGCAATGTAATTAGCATGCCGAATATTACTTGGAATGTGAATTGGAACGAAATCGCCAATAGATAAGGCCATTTTACAATTTGGGCCCAAGTTAGAAGCAGAGCCTAAGGTGTAAATTATTGATAGTCCATATCTCGGAAACTATAAGAGATAATGCAATTTGGCAACCGGCAATGTAATTAGCATGCCGAATATTACTTGGAATGTGAATTGGAACGAAATCGCCAATAGAGAAGACCATTTTACAATTTGGGCCCAAGTTAGAAGCAGAGCCTAAGGTGTAAATTATCGATAGTCCATATCTCGGAAACTATAAGAGATAATGCAATTTGGCAACCGGCAAAGTAATTAGCATGCCGAATATTACTTGGAATGTGAATTGGAACGAAATCGCCAATAGATAAGACCATTTTACAATTTGGGCCCAAGTTAGAAGCAGAGCCTAAGGTGTAAATTATCGATAGTCCATATCTCGGAAACTATAAGAGATAATGCAATTTGGCAACCGGCAATGTAATTAGCATGCCGAATATTACTTGGAATGTGAATTGGAACGAAATCGCCAATAGATAAGACCATTTTACAATTTGGGCCCAAGTTAGAAGCAGAGCCTAAGGTGTAAATTATTGATAGTCCATATCTCGGAAACTATAAGAGATAATGCAATTTGGCAACCGGCAATGTAATTAGCATGCCGAATATAACTTGGAATGTGAATTGGAACGAAATCGCCAATAGATAAGACCATTTTACAATTTGGGCCCAAGTTAGAAGCAGAGCCTAAGGTGTAAATTATCGATAGTCCATATCTCGGAAACTATAAGAGATAATGCAATTTGGCAACCGGCAATGTAATTAGCATGCCGAATATTACTTGGAATGTGAATTGGAACGAAATCGCCAATAGATAAGACCATTTTACAATTTGGGCCCAAGTTAGAAGCAGAGCCTAAGGTGTAAATTATCGATAGTCCATATCTCGGAAACTATAAGAGATAATGCAATTTGGCAACCGGCAATGTAATTAGCATGCCGAATATTACTTGGAATGTGAATTGGAACGAAATCGCCAATAGATAAGACCATTTTACAATTTGGGCCCAAGTTAGAAGCAGAGCCTAAGGTGTAAATTATTGATAGTCCATATCTCGGAAACTATAAGAGATAATGCAATTTCGCAACCGGCAATGTAATTAGCATGCCGAATATCACTTGGAATGTGAATTGGGACGAAATCGCCAATAGATAAGACCATTTTACAATTTGGGCCCAAGTTGGAAGCAGAGCCTAAGGTGTAAATTATCGATAGTCCATATCTCGGAAACTATAAGAGATAATGCAATTTGGCAACCGGCAATGTAATTAGCATGCCGAATATTACTTGGAATGTGAATTGGAACGAAATCGCCAATAGATAAGACCATTTTACAATTTGGGCCCAAGTTAGAAGCAGAGCCTAAGGTGTAAATTATCGATAGTCCATATCTCGGAAACTATAAGAGATAATGCAATTTGGCAACCGGCAATGTAATTAGCATGCCGAATATTACTTGGAATGTGAATTGGAACGAAATCGCCAATAGATAAGACCATTTTACAATTTGGGCCCAAGTTAGAAACAGAGCCTAAGGTGTAAATTATCGATAGTCCATATCTCGGAAACTATAAGAGATAATGCAATTTGGCAACCGGCAATGTAATTAGCATGCCGAATATTACTTGGAATGTGAATTTCAACGAAATCGCCAATAGATAAGACCATTTTACAATTTGGGTCCAAGTTATAAGCAGAGCCTATGGTGTAAATTATCGATAGTCCATATCTCGGAAACTATAAGAGATAATGCAATTTGGCAACCGGCAATGTAATTAGCATGCCGAATATTACTTGGAATGTGAATTGGAACGAAATCGCCAATAGATAAGACCATTTTACAATTTGGGCCCAAGTTAGAAGCAGAGCCTAAGGTGTAAATTATCGATAGTCCATATCTCGGAAACTATAAGAGTTAATGCAATTTGGCAACCGGCAATGTAATTAGCATGCCGAATATTACTTGGAATGTGAATTGGAACCAAATCGCCAATAGATAAGACCATTTTACAATTTGGGCCCAAGTTAGAAGCAGAGCCTAAGGTGTAAATTATCGATAGTCCATATCTCGGAAACTATAAGAGATAATGCAATTTGGCAACCGGCAATGTAATTAGCATGCCGAATATTACTTGGATTGTGAATTGGAACGAAATCGCCAATAGATAAGACCATTTTACAATTTGGGCCCAAGTTAGAAGCAGAGGCTAAGGTGTAAATTATCGATCGATGGACGAACCTGTCCATATCTCGGAAACTATAAGAGATAATGCAATTTGGCAACCGGCAATGTAATTAGCATGCCGAATATTACTTGGAATGTGAATTGGAACGAAATCGCCAATAGATAAGACCATTTTACAATTTGGGCCCAAGTTAGAAGCAGAGCCTAAGGTGTAAATTATTGATAGTCCATATCTCGGAAACTATAATAGATAATGCAATTTCGCAACCGGCAATGTAATTAGCATGCCGAATATCACTTGGAATGTGAATTGGGACGAAATCGCCAATAGATAAGACCATTTTACAATTTGGGCCCAAGTTAGAAGCAGAGCCTAAGGTGTAAATTATCGATAGTCCATATCTCGGAAACTATAAGAGATAATGCAATTTGGCAACCGGCAATGTAATTAGCATGCCGAATATTACTTGGAATGTGAATTGGAACGAAATCGCCAATAGATAAGACCATTTTACAATTTGGGCCCAAGTTAGAAGCAGAGCCTAAGGTGTAAATTATCGATAGTCCATATCTCGGAAACTATAAGAGATAATGCAATTTGGCAACCGGCAATGTAATTAGCATGCCGAATATTACTTGGAATGTGAATTGGAACGAAATCGCCAATAGATAAGACCATTTTACAATTTGGGCCCAAGTTAGAAGCAGAGCCTAAGGTGTAAATTATTGATAGTCCATATCTCGGAAACTATAAGAGATAATGCAATTTCGCAACCGGCAATGTAATTAGCATGCCGAATATCACTTGGAATGTGAATTGGGACGAAATCGCCAATAGATAAGACCATTTTACAATTTGGGCCCAAGTTGGAAGCAGAGCCTAAGGTGTAAATTATCGATAGTCCATATCTCGGAAACTATAAGAGATAATGCAATTTGGCAACCGGCAATGTAATTAGCATGCCGAATATTACTTGGAATGTGAATTGGAACGAAATCGCCAATAGATAAGACCATTTTACAATTTGGGCCCAAGTTAGAAGCAGAGCCTAAGGTGTAAATTATCGATAGTCCATATCTCGGAAACTATAAGAGATAATGCAATTTGGCAACCGGCAATGTAATTAGCATGCCGAATATTACTTGGAATGTGAATTGGAACGAAATCGCCAATAGATAAGACCATTTTACAATTTGGGCCCAAGTTAGAAACAGAGCCTAAGGTGTAAATTATCGATAGTCCATATCTCGGAAACTATAAGAGATAATGCAATTTGGCAACCGGCAATGTAATTAGCATGCCGAATATTACTTGGAATGTGAATTTCAACGAAATCGCCAATAGATAAGACCATTTTACAATTTGGGTCCAAGTTATAAGCAGAGCCTATGGTGTAAATTATCGATAGTCCATATCTCGGAAACTATAAGAGATAATGCAATTTGGCAACCGGCAATGTAATTAGCATGCCGAATATTACTTGGAATGTGAATTGGAACGAAATCGCCAATAGATAAGACCATTTTACAATTTGGGCCCAAGTTAGAAGCAGAGCCTAAGGTGTAAATAATCGATAGTCCATATCTCGGAAACTATAAGAGTTAATGCAATTTGGCAACCGGCAATGTAATTAGCATGCCGAATATTACTTGGAATGTGAATTGGAACGAAATCGTCAATAGATAAGACCATTTTACAATTTGGGCCCAAGTTAGAAGCAGAGCCTAAGGTGTAAATTATCGATAGTCCATATCTCGGAAACTATAAGAGATAATGCAATTTGGCAACCGGCAATGTAATTAGCATGCCGAATATTACTTGGAATGTGAATTGGAACGAAATCGCCAATAGATAAGACCATTTTACAATTTGGGCCCAAGTTAGAAGCAGAGCCTAAGGTGTAAATTATCGATCGATGGACGAACCTGTCCATATCTCGGAAACTATAAGAGATAATGCAATTTGGCAACCGGCAATGTAATTAGCATGCCGAATATTACTTGGAATGTGAATTGGAACGAAATCGCCAATAGATAAGACCATTTTACAATTTGGGCCCAAGTTAGAAGCAGAGCCTAAGGTGTAAATTATTGATAGTCCATATCTCGGAAACTATAATAGATAATGCAATTTCGCAACCGGCAATGTAATTAGCATGCCGAATATCACTTGGAATGTGAATTGGGACGAAATCGCCAATAGATAAGACCATTTTACAATTTGGGCCCAAGTTAGAAGCAGAGCATAAGGTGTAAATTATCGATAGTCCATATCTCGGAAACTATAAGAGTTAATGCAATTTGGCAACCGGCAATGTAATTAGCATGCCGAATATTACTTGGAATGTGAATTGGAACGAAATCGCCAATAGATAAGACCATTTTACAATTTGGGCCCAAGTTAGAAGCAGAGCCTAAGGTGTAAATTATCGATAGTCCATATCTCGGAAACTATAAGAGATAATGCAATTTGGCAACCGGCAATGTAATTAGCATGCCGAATATTACTTGGAATGTGAATTGGAATGAAATCGCCAATAGATAAGACCATTTTACAATTTGGGCCCAAGTTAGAAGCAGAGCCTAAGGTGTAAATTATTGATAGTCCATATCTCGGAAACTATAATAGATAATGCAATTTCGCAACCGGCAATGTAATTAGCATGCCGAATATCACTTGGAATGTGAATTGGGACGAAATCGCCAATAGATAAGACCATTTTACAATTTGGGCCCAAGTTAGAAGCAGAGCCTAAGGTGTAAATTATCGATAGTCCATATCTCGGAAACTATAAGAGATAATGCAATTTGGCAACCGGCAATGTAATTAGCATGCCGAATATTACTTGGAATGTGAATTGGAACGAAATCGCCAATAGATAAGACCATTTTACAATTTGGGCCCAAGTTAGAAGCAGAGCCTAAGGTGTAAATTATCGATAGTCCATATCTCGGAAACTATAAGAGATAATGCAATTTGGCAACCGGCAAAGTAATTAGCATGCCGAATATTACTTGGAATGTGAATTGGAACGAAATCGCCAATAGATAAGACCATTTTACGATTTGGGCCCAAGTTAGAAGCAGAGCCTAAGGTGTAAATTATCGATAGTCCATATCTCGGAAACTATAAGAGATAATGCAATTTGGCAACCGGCAATGTAATTAGCATGCCGAATATTACTTGGAATGTGAATTGGAACGAAATCGCCAATAGATAAGACCATTTTACAATTTGGGCCCAAGTTAGAAGCAGAGCCTAAGGTGTAAATTATTGATAGTCCATATCTCGGAAACTATAAGAGATAATGCAATTTCGCAACCGGCAATGTAATTAGCATGCCGAATATTACTTGGAATGTGAATTGGAACGAAATCGCCAATAGATAAGACCATTTTACAATTTGGGCCCAAGTTAGAAGCAGAGCCTAAGGTGTAAATTATTGATAGTCCATATCTCGGAAACTATAAGAGATAATGCAATTTGGCAACCGGCAATGTAATTAGCATGCCGAATATTACTTGGAATGTGAATTGGAACGAAATCGCCAATAGATAAGACCATTTTACAATTTGGGCCCAAGTTAGAAGCAGAGCCTAAGGTGTAAATTATCGATAGTCCATATCTCGGAAACTATAAGAGATAATGCAATTTGGCAACCGGCAATGTAATTAGCATGCCGAATATTACTTGGAATGTGAATTGGAACGAAATCGCCAATAGATAAGACCATTTTACAATTTGGGCCCAAGTTAGAAGCAGAGCCTAAGGTGTAAATTATCGATAGTCCATATCTCGGAAACTATAAGAGATAATGCAATTTGGCAACCGGCAATGTAATTAGCATGCCGAATATTACTTGGAATGTGAATTGGAACGAAATCGCCAATAGATAAGACCATTTTACAATTTGGGCCCAAGTTAGAAGCAGAGCCTAAGGTGTAAATTATTGATAGTCCATATCTCGGAAACTATAAGAGATAATGCAATTTCGCAACCGGCAATGTAATTAGCATGCCGAATATCACTTGGAATGTGAATTGGGACGAAATCGCCAATAGATAAGGCCATTTTACAATTTGGGCCCAAGTTAGAAGCAGAGCCTAAGGTGTAAATTATCGATAGTCCATATCTCGGAAACTATAAGAGATAATGCAATTTGGCAACCGGCAATGTAATTAGCATGCCGAATATTACTTGGAATGTGAATTGGAACGAAATCGCCAATAGATAAGACCATTTTACAATTTGGGCCCAAGTTAGAAGCAGAGCCTAAGGTGTAAATTATCGATAGTCCATATCTCGGAAACTATAAGAGATAATGCAATTTGGCAACCGGCAATGTAATTAGCATGCCGAATATCACTTGGAATGTAAATTGGGACGAAATCGCCAATAGATAAGACCATTTTACAATTTGGGCCCAAGTTAGAAGCAGAGCCTAAGGTGTAAATTATCGATAGTCCATATCTCGGAAACTATAAGAGATAATGCAATTTGGCAACCGGCAATGTAATTAGCATGCCGAATATTACTTGGAATGTGAATTGGAACGAAATCGCCAATAGATAAGACCATTTTACAATTTGGGCCCAAGTTAGAAGCACAGCCTAAGGTGTAAATTATCGATAGTCCATATCTCGGAAACTATAAGAGATAATGCAATTTGGCAACCGGCAAAGTAATTAGCATGCCGAATATTACTTGGAATGTGAATTGGAACGAAATCGCCAATAGATAAGACCATTTTACGATTTGGGCCCAAGTTAGAAGCAGAGCCTAAGGTGTAAATTATCGATAGTCCATATCTCGGAAACTATAAGAGATAATGCAATTTGGCAACCGGCAATGTAATTAGCATGCCGAATATTACTTGGAATGTGAATTGGAACGAAATCGCCAATAGATAAGACCATTTTACAATTTGGGCCCAAGTTAGAAGCAGAGCCTAAGGTGTAAATTATTGATAGTCCATATCTCGGAAACTATAAGAGATAATGCAATTTCGCAACCGGCAATGTAATTAGCATGCCGAATATTACTTGGAATGTGAATTGGAACGAAATAGCCAATAGATAAGACCATTTTACAATTTGGGCCCAAGTTAGAAGCAGAGCCTAAGGTGTAAATTATTGATAGTCCATATCTCGGAAACTATAAGAGATAATGCAATTTGGCAACCGGCAATGTAATTAGCATGCCGAATATTACTTGGAATGTGAATTGGAACGAAATCGCCAATAGATAAGACCATTTTACAATTTGGGCCCAAGTTAGAAGCAGAGCCTAAGGTGTAAATTATCGATAGTCCATATCTCGGAAACTATAAGATATAATGCAATTTGGCAACCGGCAATGTAATTAGCATGCCGAATATTACTTGGAATGTGAATTGGAACGAAATCGCCAATAGATAAGACCATTTTACAATTTGGGCCCAAGTTAGAAGCAGAGCCTAAGGTGTAAATTATCGATAGTCCATATCTCGGAAACTATAAGAGTTAATGCAATTTGGCAACCGGCAATGTAATTAGCATGCCGAATATTACTTGGAATGTGAATTGGAACGAAATCGCCAATAGATAAGACCATTTTACAATTTGGGCCCAAGTTAGAAGCAGAGCCTAAGGTGTAAATTATCGATAGTCCATATCTCGGAAACTATAAGAGATAATGCAATTTGGCAACCGGCAATGTAATTAGCATGCCGAATATTACTTGGAATGTGAATTGGAACGAAATCGCCAATAGATAAGACCATTTTACAATTTGGGCCCAAGTTAGAAGCAGAGCCTAAGGTGTAAATTATCGATTGTCCATATCTCGGAAACTATAAGAGATAATGCAATTTGGCAACCGGCAATGTAATTAGCATGCCGAATATTACTTGGAATGTGAATTGGAACGAAATCGCCAATAGATAAGACCATTTTACAATTTGGGCCCAAGTTAGAAGCAGAGCCTAAGGTGTAAATTATTGATAGTCCATATCTCGGAAACTATAATAGATAATGCAATTTCGCAACCGGCAATGTAATTAGCATGCCGAATATCACTTGGAATGTGAATTGGGACGAAATCGCCAATAGATAAGACCATTTTACAATTTGGGCCCAAGTTAGAAGCAGAGCCTAAGGTGTAAATTATCGATAGTCCATATCTCGGAAACTATAAGAGTTAATGCAATTTGGCAACCGGCAATGTAATTAGCATGCCGAATATTACTTGGAATGTGAATTGGAACGAAATCGCCAATAGATAAGACCATTTTACAATTTGGGCCCAAGTTAGAAGCAGAGCCTAAGGTGTAAATTATTGATAGTCCATATCTCGGAAACTATAATAGATAATGCAATTTCGCAACCGGCAATGTAATTAGCATGCCGAATATCACTTGGAATGTGAATTGGGACGAAATCGCCAATAGATAAGACCATTTTACAATTTGGGCCCAAGTTAGAAGCAGAGCCTAAGGTGTAAATTATCGATAGTCCATATCTCGGAAACTATAAGAGATAATGCAATTTGGCAACCGGCAATGTAATTAGCATGCCGAATATTACTTGGAATGTGAATTGGAACGAAATCGCCAATAGATAAGACCATTTTACAATTTGGGCCCAAGTTAGAAGCAGAGCCTAAGGTGTAAATTATCGATAGTCCATATCTCGGAAACTATAAGAGATAATGCAATTTGGCAACCGGCAAAGTAATTAGCATGCCGAATATTACTTGGAATGTGAATTGGAACGAAATCGCCAATAGATAAGACCATTTTACGATTTGGGCCCAAGTTAGAAGCAGAGCCTAAGGTGTAAATTATCGATAGTCCATATCTCGGAAACTATAAGAGATAATGCAATTTGGCAACCGGCAATGTAATTAGCATGCCGAATATTACTTGGAATGTGAATTGGAACGAAATCGCCAATAGATAAGACCATTTTACAATTTGGGCCCAAGTTAGAAGCAGAGCCTAAGGTGTAAATTATTGATAGTCCATATCTCGGAAACTATAAGAGATAATGCAATTTCGCAACCGGCAATGTAATTAGCATGCCGAATATTACTTGGAATGTGAATTGGAACGAAATCGCCAATAGATAAGACCATTTTACAATTTGGGCCCAAGTTAGAAGCAGAGCCTAAGGTGTAAATTATTGATAGTCCATATCTCGGAAACTATAAGAGATAATGCAATTTGGCAACCGGCAATGTAATTAGCATGCCGAATATTACTTGGAATGTGAATTGGAACGAAATCGCCAATAGATAAGACCATTTTACAATTTGGGCCCAAGTTAGAAGCAGAGCCTAAGGTGTAAATTATCGATAGTCCATATCTCGGAAACTATAAGAGATAATGCAATTTGGCAACCGGCAATGTAATTAGCATGCCGAATATTACTTGGAATGTGAATTGGAACGAAATCGCCAATAGATAAGACCATTTTACAATTTGGGCCCAAGTTAGAAGCAGAGCCTAAGGTGTAAATTATCGATAGTCCATATCTCGGAAACTATAAGAGATAATGCAATTTGGCAACCGGCAATGTAATTAGCATGCCGAATATTACTTGGAATGTGAATTGGAACGAAATCGCCAATAGATAAGACCATTTTACAATTTGGGCCCAAGTTAGAAGCAGAGCCTAAGGTGTAAATTATTGATAGTCCATATCTCGGAAACTATAAGAGATAATGCAATTTCGCAACCGGCAATGTAATTAGCATGCCGAATATCACTTGGAATGTGAATTGGGACGAAATCGCCAATAGATAAGGCCATTTTACAATTTGGGCCCAAGTTAGAAGCAGAGCCTAAGGTGTAAATTATCGATAGTCCATATCTCGGAAACTATAAGAGATAATGCAATTTGGCAACCGGCAATGTAATTAGCATGCCGAATATTACTTGGAATGTGAATTGGAACGAAATCGCCAATAGATAAGACCATTTTACAATTTGGGCCCAAGTTAGAAGCAGAGCCTAAGGTGTAAATTATCGATAGTCCATATCTCGGAAACTATAAGAGTTAATGCAATTTGGCAACCGGCAATGTAATTAGCATGCCGAATATTACTTGGAATGTGAATTGGAACGAAATCGCCAATAGATAAGACCATTTTACAATTTGGGCCCAAGTTAGAAGCAGAGCCTAAGGTGTAAATTATCGATAGTCCATATCTCGGAAACTATAAGAGATAATGCAATTTGGCAACCGGCAATGTAATTAGCATGCCGAATATCACTTGGAATGTGAATTGGGACGAAATCGCCAATAGATAAGACCATTTTACAATTTGGGCCCAAGTTAGAAGCAGAGCCTAAGGTGTAAATTATCGATAGTCCATATCTCGGAAACTATAAGAGATAATGCAATTTGGCAACCGGCAATGTAATTAGCATGCCGAATATTACTTGGAATGTGAATTGGAACGAAATCGCCAATAGATAAGACCATTTTACAATTTGGGCCCAAGTTAGAAGCAGAGCCTAAGGTGTAAATTATCGATAGTCCATATCTCGGAAACTATAAGAGATAATGCAATTTGGCAACCGGCAAAGTAATTAGCATGCCGAATATTACTTGGAATGTGAATTGGAACGAAATCGCCAATAGATAAGACCATTTTACGATTTGGGCCCAAGTTAGAAGCAGAGCCTAAGGTGTAAATTATCGATAGTCCATATCTCGGAAACTATAAGAGATAATGCAATTTGGCAACCGGCAATGTAATTAGCATGCCGAATATTACTTGGAATGTGAATTGGAACGAAATCGCCAATAGATAAGACCATTTTACAATTTGGGCCCAAGTTAGAAGCAGAGCCTAAGGTGTAAATTATTGATAGTCCATATCTCGGAAACTATAAGAGATAATGCAATTTCGCAACCGGCAATGTAATTAGCATGCCGAATATTACTTGGAATGTGAATTGGAACGAAATAGCCAATAGATAAGACCATTTTACAATTTGGGCCCAAGTTAGAAGCAGAGCCTAAGGTGTAAATTATTGATAGTCCATATCTCGGAAACTATAAGAGATAATGCAATTTGGCAACCGGCAATGTAATTAGCATGCCGAATATTACTTGGAATGTGAATTGGAACGAAATCGCCAATAGATAAGACCATTTTACAATTTGGGCCCAAGTTAGAAGCAGAGCCTAAGGTGTAAATTATCGATAGTCCATATCTCGGAAACTATAAGATATAATGCAATTTGGCAACCGGCAATGTAATTAGCATGCCGAATATTACTTGGAATGTGAATTGGAACGAAATCGCCAATAGATAAGACCATTTTACAATTTGGGCCCAAGTTAGAAGCAGAGCCTAAGGTGTAAATTATCGATAGTCCATATCTCGGAAACTATAAGAGATAATGCAATTTGGCAAACGGCAATTTAATTAGCATGCCGAATATTACTTGGATTGTGAATTGGAACGAAATCGCCAATAGATAAGACCATTTTACAATTTGGGCCCAAGTTAGAAGCAGAGCCTAAGGTGTAAATTATCGATAGTCCATACCTCGGAAACTATAAGAGATAATGCAATTTGGCAACCGGCAATGTAATTAGCATGCCGAATATTAATTGGAATGTGAATTGGAACGAAATCGCCAATAGATAAGTCCATTTTACAATTTGGGCCCAAGTTAGAAGCAGAGCCTAAGGTGTAAATTATCGATAGTCCATATCTCGGAAACTATAAGAGATAATGCAATTTGGCAACCGGCAATGTAATTAGCATGCCGAATATTACTTGGAATGTGAATTGGAACGAAATCGCCAATAGGTAAGACCATTTTACAATTTGGGCCCAAGTTAGAAGCAGAGCCTAAGGTGTAAATTATCGATAGTTCATATCTCGGAAACTATAAGAGATAATTCAATTTGGCAACAGGCAATGTAATTAGCATGCCGAATATTACTTGGAATGTGAATTGGAACGAAATCGCCAATAGATAAGGCCATTTTACAATTTGGGCCCAAGTTAGAAGCAGAGCCTAAGGTGTAAATTATTGATAGTCCATATCTCGGAAACTATAAGAGATAATGCAATTTGGCAACCGGCAATGTAATTAGCATGCCGAATATTACTTGGAATGTGAATTGGAACGAAATCGCCAATAGAGAAGACCATTTTACAATTTGGGCCCAAGTTAGAAGCAGAGCCTAAGGTGTAAATTATCGATAGTCCATATCTCGGAAACTATAAGAGATAATGCAATTTGGCAACCGGCAAAGTAATTAGCATGCCGAATATTACTTGGAATGTGAATTGGAACGAAATCGCCAATAGATAAGACCATTTTACAATTTGGGCCCAAGTTAGAAGCAGAGCCTAAGGTGTAAATTATCGATAGTCCATATCTCGGAAACTATAAGAGATAATGCAATTTGGCAAACGGCAATGTAATTAGCATGCCGAATATTACTTGGAATGTGAATTGGAACGAAATCGCCAATAGATAAGACCATTTTACAATTTGGGCCCAAGTTAGAAGCAGAGCCTAAGGTGTAAATTATTGATAGTCCATATCTCGGAAACTATAAGAGATAATGCAATTTGGCAACCGGCAATGTAATTAGCATGCCGAATATTACTTGGAATGTGAATTGGAACGAAATCGCCAATAGATAAGACCATTTAACAATTTGGGCCCAAGTTAGAAGCAGAGCCTAAGGTGTAAATTATCGATAGTCCATATCTCGGAAACTATAAGAGATAATGCAATTTGGCAACCGGCAATGTAATTAGCATGCCGAATATTACTTGGAATGTGAATTGGAACGAAATCGCCAATAGATAAGACCATTTTACAATTTGGGCCCAAGTTAGAAGCAGAGCCTAAGGTGTAAATTATCGATAGTCCATATCTCGGAAACTATAAGAGATAATGCAATTTGGCAACCGGCAATGTAATTAGCATGCCGAATATTACTTGGAATGTGAATTGGAACGAAATCGCCAATAGATAAGACCATTTTACAATTTGGGCCCAAGTTAGAAGCAGAGCCTAAGGTGTAAATTATTGATAGTCCATATCTCGGAAACTATAAGAGATAATGCAATTTCGCAACCGGCAATGTAATTAGCATGCCGAATATCACTTGGAATGTGAATTGGGACGAAATCGCCAATAGATAAGACCATTTTACAATTTGGGCCCAAGTTGGAAGCAGAGCCTAAGGTGTAAATTATCGATAGTCCATATCTCGGAAACTATAAGAGATAATGCAATTTGGCAACCGGCAATGTAATTAGCATGCCGAATATTACTTGGAATGTGAATTGGAACGAAATCGCCAATAGATAAGACCATTTTACAATTTGGGCCCAAGTTAGAAGCAGAGCCTAAGGTGTAAATTATCGATAGTCCATATCTCGGAAACTATAAGAGATAATGCAATTTGGCAACCGGCAATGTAATTAGCATGCCGAATATTACTTGGAATGTGAATTGGAACGAAATCGCCAATAGATAAGACCATTTTACAATTTGGGCCCAAGTTAGAAACAGAGCCTAAGGTGTAAATTATCGATAGTCCATATCTCGGAAACTATAAGAGATAATGCAATTTGGCAACCGGCAATGTAATTAGCATGCCGAATATTACTTGGAATGTGAATTTCAACGAAATCGCCAATAGATAAGACCATTTTACAATTTGGGTCCAAGTTATAAGCAGAGCCTATGGTGTAAATTATCGATAGTCCATATCTCGGAAACTATAAGAGATAATGCAATTTGGCAACCGGCAATGTAATTAGCATGCCGAATATTACTTGGAATGTGAATTGGAACGAAATCGCCAATAGATAAGACCATTTTACAATTTGGGCCCAAGTTAGAAGCAGAGCCTAAGGTGTAAATTATCGATAGTCCATATCTCGGAAACTATAAGAGTTAATGCAATTTGGCAACCGGCAATGTAATTAGCATGCCGAATATTACTTGGAATGTGAATTGGAACGAAATAGCCAATAGATAAGACCATTTTACAATTTGGGCCCAAGTTAGAAGCAGAGCCTAAGGTGTAAATTATCGATAGTCCATATCTCGGAAACTATAAGAGATAATGCAATTTGGCAACCGGCAATGTAATTAGCATGCCGAATATTACTTGGAATGTGAATTGGAACGAAATCGCCAATAGATAAGACCATTTTACAATTTGGGCCCAAGTTAGAAGCAGAGCCTAAGGTGTAAATTATCGATTGTCCATATCTCGGAAACTATAAGAGATAATGCAATTTGGCAACCGGCAATGTAATTAGCATGCCGAATATTACTTGGAATGTGAATTGGAACGAAATCGCCAATAGATAAGACCATTTTACAATTTGGGCCCAAGTTAGAAGCAGAGCCTAAGGTGTAAATTATTGATAGTCCATATCTCGGAAACTATAATAGATAATGCAATTTCGCAACCGGCAATGTAATTAGCATGCCGAATATCACTTGGAATGTGAATTGGGACGAAATCGCCAATAGATAAGACCATTTTACAATTTGGGCCCAAGTTAGAAGCAGAGCCTAAGGTGTAAATTATCGATAGTCCATATCTCGGAAACTATAAGAGATAATGCAATTTGGCAACCGGCAATGTAATTAGCATGCCGAATATTACTTGGAATGTGAATTGGAACGAAATCGCCAATAGATAAGACCATTTTACAATTTGGGCCCAAGTTAGAAGCAGAGCCTAAGGTGTAAATTATCGATAGTCCATATCTCGGAAACTATAAGAGATAATGCAATTTGGCAACCGGCAAAGTAATTAGCATGCCGAATATTACTTGGAATGTGAATTGGAACGAAATCGCCAATAGATAAGACCATTTTACGATTTGGGCCCAAGTTAGAAGCAGAGCCTAAGGTGTAAATTATCGATAGTCCATATCTCGGAAACTATAAGAGATAATGCAATTTGGCAACCGGCAATGTAATTAGCATGCCGAATATTACTTGGAATGTGAATTGGAACGAAATCGCCAATAGATAAGACCATTTTACAATTTGGGCCCAAGTTAGAAGCAGAGCCTAAGGTGTAAATTATTGATAGTCCATATCTCGGAAACTATAAGAGATAATGCAATTTCGCAACCGGCAATGTAATTAGCATGCCGAATATTACTTGGAATGTGAATTGGAACGAAATAGCCAATAGATAAGACCATTTTACAATTTGGGCCCAAGTTAGAAACAGAGCCTAAGGTGTAAATTATTGATAGTCCATATCTCGGAAACTATAAGAGATAATGCAATTTGGCAACCGGCAATGTAATTAGCATGCCGAATATTACTTGGAATGTGAATTGGAACGAAATCGCCAATAGATAAGACCATTTTACAATTTGGGCCCAAGTTAGAAGCAGAGCCTAAGGTGTAAATTATCGATAGTCCATATCTCGGAAACTATAAGATATAATGCAATTTGGCAACCGGCAATGTAATTAGCATGCCGAATATTACTTGGAATGTGAATTGGAACGAAATCGCCAATAGATAAGACCATTTTACAATTTGGGCCCAAGTTAGAAGCAGAGCCTAAGGTGTAAATTATCGATAGTCCATATCTCGGAAACTATAAGAGATAATGCAATTTGGCAAACGGCAATTTAATTAGCATGCCGAATATTACTTGGAATGTGAATTGGAACGAAATCGCCAATAGATAAGACCATTTTACAATTTGGGCCCAAGTTAGAAGCAGAGCCTAAGGTGTAAATTATCGATAGTCCATATCTCGGAAACTATAAGAGATAATGCAATTTGGCAACCGGCAATGTAATTAGCATGCCGAATATTACTTGGAATGTGAATTGGAACGAAATCGCCAATAGATAAGACCATTTTACAATTTGGGCCCAAGTTAGAAGCAGAGCCTAAGGTGTAAATTATCGATAGTCCATATCTCGGAAACTATAAGAGATAATGCAATTTGGCAACCGGCAATGTAATTAGCATGCCGAATATTACTTGGAATGTGAATTGGAACGAAATCGCCAATAGATAAGACCATTTTACAATTTGGGCCCAAGTTAGAAGCAGAGCCTAAGGTGTAAATTATTGATAGTCCATATCTCGGAAACTATAAGAGATAATGCAATTTCGCAACCGGCAATGTAATTAGCATGCCGAATATCACTTGGAATGTGAATTGGGACGAAATCGCCAATAGATAAGACCATTTTACAATTTGGGCCCAAGTTGGAAGCAGAGCCTAAGGTGTAAATTATCGATAGTCCATATCTCGGAAACTATAAGAGATAATGCAATTTGGCAACCGGCAATGTAATTAGCATGCCGAATATTACTTGGAATGTGAATTGGAACGAAATCGCCAATAGATAAGACCATTTTACAATTTGGGCCCAAGTTAGAAGCAGAGCCTAAGGTGTAAATTATCGATAGTCCATATCTCGGAAACTATAAGAGATAATGCAATTTGGCAACCGGCAATGTAATTAGCATGCCGAATATTACTTGGAATGTGAATTGGAACGAAATCGCCAATAGATAAGACCATTTTACAATTTGGGCCCAAGTTAGAAGCAGAGCCTAAGGTGTAAATTATCGATAGTCCATATCTCGGAAACTATAAGAGATAATGCAATTTGGCAACCGGCAATGTAATTAGCATGCCGAATATTACTTGGAATGTGAATTGGAACGAAATCGCCAATAGATAAGACCATTTTACAATTTGGGCCCAAGTTAGAAGCAGAGCCTAAGGTGTAAATTATTGATAGTCCATATCTCGGAAACTATAAGAGATAATGCAATTTCGCAACCGGCAATGTAATTAGCATGCCGAATATCACTTGGAATGTGAATTGGGACGAAATCGCCAATAGATAAGACCATTTTACAATTTGGGCCCAAGTTGGAAGCAGAGCCTAAGGTGTAAATTATCGATAGTCCATATCTCGGAAACTATAAGAGATAATGCAATTTGGCAACCGGCAATGTAATTAGCATGCCGAATATTACTTGGAATGTGAATTGGAACGAAATCGCCAATAGATAAGACCATTTTACAATTTGGGCCCAAGTTAGAAACAGAGCCTAAGGTGTAAATTATCGATAGTCCATATCTCGGAAACTATAAGAGATAATGCAATTTGGCAACCGGCAATGTAATTAGCATGCCGAATATTACTTGGAATGTGAATTTCAACGAAATCGCCAATAGATAAGACCATTTTACAATTTGGGTCCAAGTTATAAGCAGAGCCTATGGTGTAAATTATCGATAGTCCATATCTCGGAAACTATAAGAGATAATGCAATTTGGCAACCGGCAATGTAATTAGCATGCCGAATATTACTTGGAATGTGAATTGGAACGAAATCGCCAATAGATAAGACCATTTTACAATTTGGGCCCAAGTTAGAAGCAGAGCCTAAGGTGTAAATTATCGATAGTCCATATCTCGGAAACTATAAGAGTTAATGCAATTTGGCAACCGGCAATGTAATTAGCATGCCGAATATTACTTGGAATGTGAATTGGAACGAAATCGCCAATAGATAAGACCATTTTACAATTTGGGCCCAAGTTAGAAGCAGAGCCTAAGGTGTAAATTATCGATAGTCCATATCTCGGAAACTATAAGAGATAATGCAATTTGGAAAGCGGCAATGTAATTAGCATGCCGAATATTACTTGGAATGTGAATTGGAACGAAATCGCCAATAGATAAGACCATTTTACAATTTGGGCCCAAGTTAGAAGCAGAGCCTAAGGTGTAAATTATCGATTGTCCATATCTCGGAAACTATAAGAGATAATGCAATTTGGCAACCGGCAATGTAATTAGCATGCCGAATATTACTTGGAATGTGAATTGGAACGAAATCGCCAATAGATAAGACCATTTTACAATTTGGGCCCAAGTTAGAAGCAGAGCCTAAGGTGTAAATTATTGATAGTCCATATCTCGGAAACTATAATAGATAATGCAATTTCGCAACCGGCAATGTAATTAGCATGCCGAATATCACTTGGAATGTGAATTGGGACGAAATCGCCAATAGATAAGACCATTTTACAATTTGGGCCCAAGTTAGAAGCAGAGCCTAAGGTGTAAATTATCGATAGTCCATATCTCGGAAACTATAAGAGATAATGCAATTTGGCAACCGGCAATGTAATTAGCATGCCGAATATTACTTGGAATGTGAATTGGAACGAAATCGCCAATAGATAAGACCATTTTACAATTTGGGCCCAAGTTAGAAGCAGAGCCTAAGGTGTAAATTATCGATAGTCCATATCTCGGAAACTATAAGAGATAATGCAATTTGGCAACCGGCAAAGTAATTAGCATGCCGAATATTACTTGGAATGTGAATTGGAACGAAATCGCCAATAGATAAGACCATTTTACGATTTGGGCCCAAGTTAGAAGCAGAGCCTAAGGTGTAAATTATCGATAGTCCATATCTCGGAAACTATAAGAGATAATGCAATTTGGCAACCGGCAATGTAATTAGCATGCCGAATATTACTTGGAATGTGAATTGGAACGAAATCGCCAATAGATAAGACCATTTTACAATTTGGGCCCAAGTTAGAAGCAGAGCCTAAGGTGTAAATTATTGATAGTCCATATCTCGGAAACTATAAGAGATAATGCAATTTCGCAACCGGCAATGTAATTAGCATGCCGAATATTACTTGGAATGTGAATTGGAACGAAATAGCCAATAGATAAGACCATTTTACAATTTGGGCCCAAGTTAGAAACAGAGCCTAAGGTGTAAATTATTGATAGTCCATATCTCGGAAACTATAAGAGATAATGCAATTTGGCAACCGGCAATGTAATTAGCATGCCGAATATTACTTGGAATGTGAATTGGAACGAAATCGCCAATAGATAAGACCATTTTACAATTTGGGCCCAAGTTAGAAGCAGAGCCTAAGGTGTAAATTATCGATAGTCCATATCTCGGAAACTATAAGATATAATGCAATTTGGCAACCGGCAATGTAATTAGCATGCCGAATATTACTTGGAATGTGAATTGGAACGAAATCGCCAATAGATAAGACCATTTTACAATTTGGGCCCAAGTTAGAAGCAGAGCCTAAGGTGTAAATTATCGATAGTCCATATCTCGGAAACTATAAGAGATAATGCAATTTGGCAAACGGCAATTTAATTAGCATGCCGAATATTACTTGGAATGTGAATTGGAACGAAATCGCCAATAGATAAGACCATTTTACAATTTGGGCTCAAGTTAGAAGCAGAGCCTAAGGTGTAAATTATCGATAGTCCATATCTCGGAAACTATAAGAGATAATGCAATTTGGCAACCGGCAATGTAATTAGCATGCCGAATATTAATTGGAATGTGAATTGGAACGAAATCGCCAATAGATAAGTCCATTTTACAATTTGGGCCCAAGTTAGAAGCAGAGCCTAAGGTGTAAATTATCGATAGTCCATATCTCGGAAACTATAAGAGATAATGCATTTTGGCAACCGGCAATGTAATTAGCATGCCGAATATTACTTGGAATGTGAATTGGAACGAAATCGCCAATAGGTAAGACCATTTTACAATTTGGGCCCAAGTTAGAAGCAGAGCCTAAGGTGTAAATTATCGATAGTTCATATCTCGGAAACTATAAGAGATAATTCAATTTGGCAACAGGCAATGTAATTAGCATGCCGAATATTACTTGGAATGTGAATTGGAACGAAATCGCCAATAGATAAGGCCATTTTACAATTTGGGCCCAAGTTAGAAGCAGAGCCTAAGGTGTAAATTAATGATAGTCCATATCTCGGAAACTATAAGAGATAATGCAATTTGGCAACCGGCAATGTAATTAGCATGCCGAATATTACTTGGAATGTGAATTGGAACGAAATCGCCAATAGAGAAGACCATTTTACAATTTGGGCCCAAGTTAGAAGCAGAGCCTAAGGTGTAAATTATCGATAGTCCATATCTCGGAAACTATAAGAGATAATGCAATTTGGCAACCGGCAAAGTAATTAGCATGCCGAATATTACTTGGAATGTGAATTGGAACGAAATCGCCAATAGATAAGACCATTTTACAATTTGGGCCCAAGTTAGAAGCAGAGCCTAAGGTGTAAATTATCGATAGTCCATATCTCGGAAACTATAAGAGATAATGCAATTTGGCAACCGGCAATGTAATTAGCATGCCGAATATTACTTGGAATGTGAATTGGAACGAAATCGCCAATAGATAAGACCATTTTACAATTTGGGCCCAAGTTAGAAGCAGAGCCTAAGGTGTAAATTATTGATAGTCCATATCTCGGAAACTATAAGAGATAATGCAATTTGGCAACCGGCAATGTAATTAGCATGCCGAATATTACTTGGAATGTGAATTGGAACGAAATCGCCAATAGATAAGACCATTTTACAATTTGGGCCCAAGTTAGAAGCAGAGCCTAAGGTGTAAATTATCGATAGTCCATATCTCGGAAACTATAAGAGATAATGCAATTTGGCAACCGGCAATGTAATTAGCATGCCGAATATTACTTGGAATGTGAATTGGAACGAAATCGCCAATAGATAAGACCATTTTACAATTTGGGCCCAAGTTAGAAGCAGAGCCTAAGGTGTAAATTATCGATAGTCCATATCTCGGAAACTATAAGAGATAATGCAATTTGGCAACCGGCAATGTAATTAGCATGCCGAATATTACTTGGAATGTGAATTGGAACGAAATCGCCAATAGATAAGACCATTTTACAATTTGGGCCCAAGTTAGAAGCAGAGCCTAAGGTGTAAATTATTGATAGTCCATATCTCGGAAACTATAAGAGATAATGCAATTTCGCAACCGGCAATGTAATTAGCATGCCGAATATCACTTGGAATGTGAATTGGGACGAAATCGCCAATAGATAAGACCATTTTACAATTTGGGCCCAAGTTGGAAGCAGAGCCTAAGGTGTAAATTATCGATAGTCCATATCTCGGAAACTATAAGAGATAATGCAATTTAGCAACCGGCAATGTAATTAGCATGCCGAATATTACTTGGAATGTGAATTGGAACGAAATCGCCAATAGATAAGACCATTTTACAATTTGGGCCCAAGTTAGAAGCAGAGCCTAAGGTGTAAATTATCGATAGTCCATATCTCGGAAACTATAAGAGATAATGCAATTTGGCAACCGGCAATGTAATTAGCATGCCGAATATTACTTGGAATGTGAATTGGAACGAAATCGCCAATAGATAAGACCATTTTACAATTTGGGCCCAAGTTAGAAACAGAGCCTAAGGTGTAAATTATCGATAGTCCATATCTCGGAAACTATAAGAGATAATGCAATTTGGCAACCGGCAATGTAATTAGCATGCCGAATATTACTTGGAATGTGAATTTCAACGAAATCGCCAATAGATAAGACCATTTTACAATTTGGGTCCAAGTTATAAGCAGAGCCTATGATGTAAATTATCGATAGTCCATATCTCGGAAACTATAATAGATAATGCAATTTCGCAACCGGCAATGTAATTAGCATGCCGAATATCACTTGGAATGTGAATTGGGACGAAATCGCCAATAGATAAGACCATTTTACAATTTGGGCCCAAGTTAGAAGCAGAGCCTAAGGTGTAAATTATCGATAGTCCATATCTCGGAAACTATAAGAGATAATGCAATTTGGCAACCGGCAATGTAATTAGCATGCCGAATATTACTTGGAATGTGAATTGGAACGAAATCGCCAATAGATAAGACCATTTTACAATTTGGGCCCAAGTTAGAAGCAGAGCCTAAGGTGTAAATTATCGATAGTCCATATCTCGGAAACTATAAGAGATAATGCAATTTGGCAACCGGCAATGTAATTAGCATGCCGAATATTACTTGGAATGTGAATTGGAACGAAATCGCCAATAGATAAGACCATTTTACAATTTGGGCCCAAGTTAGAAGCAGAGCCTAAGGTGTAAATTATTGATAGTCCATATCTCGGAAACTATAAGAGATAATGCAATTTCGCAACCGGCAATGTAATTAGCATGCCGAATATCACTTGGAATGTGAATTGGGACGAAATCGCCAATAGATAAGACCATTTTACAATTTGGGCCCAAGTTGGAAGCAGAGCCTAAGGTGTAAATTATCGATAGTCCATATCTCGGAAACTATAAGAGATAATGCAATTTGGCAACCGGCAATGTAATTAGCATGCCGAATATTACTTGGAATGTGAATTGGAACGAAATCGCCAATAGATAAGACCATTTTACAATTTGGGCCCAAGTTAGAAGCAGAGCCTAAGGTGTAAATTATCGATAGTCCATATCTCGGAAACTATAAGAGATAATGCAATTTGGCAACCGGCAATGTAATTAGCATGCCGAATATTACTTGGAATGTGAATTGGAACGAAATCGCCAATAGATAAGACCATTTTACAATTTGGGCCCAAGTTAGAAACAGAGCCTAAGGTGTAAATTATCGATAGTCCATATCTCGGAAACTATAAGAGATAATGCAATTTGGCAACCGGCAATGTAATTAGCATGCCGAATATTACTTGGAATGTGAATTTCAACGAAATCGCCAATAGATAAGACCATTTTACAATTTGGGTCCAAGTTATAAGCAGAGCCTATGGTGTAAATTATCGATAGTCCATATCTCGGAAACTATAAGAGATAATGCAATTTGGCAACCGGCAATGTAATTAGCATGCCGAATATTACTTGGAATGTGAATTGGAACGAAATCGCCAATAGATAAGACCATTTTACAATTTGGGCCCAAGTTAGAAGCAGAGCCTAAGGTGTAAATTATCGATAGTCCATATCTCGGAAACTATAAGAGTTAATGCAATTTGGCAACCGGCAATGTAATTAGCATGCCGAATATTACTTGGAATGTGAATTGGAACGAAATCGCCAATAGATAAGACCATTTTACAATTTGGGCCCAAGTTAGAAGCAGAGCCTAAGGTGTAAATTATCGATAGTCCATATCTCGGAAACTATAAGAGATAATGCAATTTGGCAACCGGCAATGTAATTAGCATGCCGAATATTACTTGAAGTGTGAATTGGAACGAAATCGCCAATAGATAAGACCATTTTACAATTTGGGCCCAAGTTAGAAGCAGAGCCTAAGGTGTAAATTATCGATTGTCCATATCTCGGAAACTATAAGAGATAATGCAATTTGGCAACCGGCAATGTAATTAGCATGCCGAATATTACTTGGAATGTGAATTGGAACGAAATCGCCAATAGATAAGACCATTTTACAATTTGGGCCCAAGTTAGAAGCAGAGCCTAAGGTGTAATTTATTGATAGTCCATATCTCGGAAACTATAATAGATAATGCAATTTCGCAACCGGCAATATAATTAGCATGCCGAATATCACTTGGAATGTGAATTGGGACGAAATCGCCAATAGATAAGACCATTTTACAATTTGGGCCCAAGTTAGAAGCAGAGCCTAAGGTGTAAATTATCGATAGTCCATATCTCGGAAACTATAAGAGTTAATGCAATTTGGCAACCGGCAATGTAATTAGCATGCCGAATATTACTTGGAATGTGAATTGGAACGAAATCGCCAATAGATAAGACCATTTTACAATTTGGGCCCAAGTTAGAAGCAGAGCCTAAGGTGTAAATTATCAATAGTCCATATCTCGGAAACTATAAGAGATAATGCAATTTGGCAACCGGCAATGTAATTAGCATGCCGAATATTACTTGGAATGTGAATTGGAACGAAATCGCCAATAGATAAGACCATTTTACAATTTGGGCCCAAGTTAGAAGCAGAGCCTAAGGTGTAAATTATCGATTGTCCATATCTCGGAAACTATAAGAGATAATGCAATTTTGCAACCGGCAATGTAATTAGCATGCCGAATATTACTTGGAATGTGAATTGGAACGAAATCTCCAATAGATAAGGCCATTTTACAATTTGGGCCCAAGTTAGAAGCAGAGCCTAAGGTGTAAATTATTGATAGTCCATATCTCGGAAACTATAATAGATAATGCAATTTCGCAACCGGCAATGTAATTAGCATGCCGAATATCACTTGGAATGTGAATTGGGACGAAATCGCCAATAGATAAGACCATTTTACAATTTGGGCCCAAGTTAGAAGCAGAGCCTAAGGTGTAAATTATCGATAGTCCATATCTCGGAAACTATAAGAGATAATGCAATTTGGCAACCGGCAATGTAATTAGCATGCCGAATATTACTTGGAATGTGAATTGGAACGAAATCGCCAATAGATAAGACCATTTTACAATTTGGGCCCAAGTTAGAAGCAGAGCCTAAGGTGTAAATTATCGATAGTCCATATCTCGGAAACTATAAGAGATAATGCAATTTGGCAACCGGCAAAGTAATTAGCATGCCGAATATTACTTGGAATGTGAATTGGAACGAAATCGCCAATAGATAAGACCATTTTACGATTTGGGCCCAAGTTAGAAGCAGAGCCTAAGGTGTAAATTATCGATAGTCCATATCTCGGAAACTATAAGAGATAATGCAATTTGGCAACCGGCAATGTAATTAGCATGCCGAATATTACTTGGAATGTGAATTGGAACGAAATCGCCAATAGATAAGACCATTTTACAATTTGGGCCCAAGTTAGAAGCAGAGCCTAAGGTGTAAATTATTGATAGTCCATATCTCGGAAACTATAAGAGATAATGCAATTTCGCAACCGGCAATGTAATTAGCATGCCGAATATTACTTGGAATGTGAATTGGAACGAAATCGCCAATAGATAAGACCATTTTACAATTTGGGCCCAAGTTAGAAGCAGAGCCTAAGGTGTAAATTATTGATAGACCATATCTCGGAAACTATAAGAGATAATGCAATTTGGCAACCGGCAATGTAATTAGCATGCCGAATATTACTTGGAATGTGAATTGGAACGAAATCGCCAATAGATAAGACCATTTTACAATTTGGGCCCAAGTTAGAAGCAGAGCCTAAGGTGTAAATTATCGATAGTCCATATCTCGGAAACTATAAGAGATAATGCAATTTGGCAACCGGCAATGTAATTAGCATGCCGAATATTACTTGGAATGTGAATTGGAACGAAATCGCCAATAGATAAGACCATTTTACAATTTGGGCCCAAGTTAGAAGCAGAGCCTAAGGTGTAAATTATCGATAGTCCATATCTCGGAAACTATAAGAGATAATGCAATTTGGCAACCGGCAATGTAATTAGCATGCCGAATATTACTTGGAATGTGAATTGGAACGAAATCGCCAATAGATAAGACCATTTTACAATTTGGGCCCAAGTTAGAAGCAGAGCCTAAGGTGTAAATTATTGATAGTCCATATCTCGGAAACTATAAGAGATAATGCAATTTCGCAACCGGCAATGTAATTAGCATGCCGAATATCACTTGGAATGTGAATTGGGACGAAATCGCCAATAGATAAGGCCATTTTACAATTTGGGCCCAAGTTAGAAGCAGAGCCTAAGGTGTAAATTATCGATAGTCCATATCTCGGAAACTATAAGAGATAATGCAATTTGGCAACCGGCAATGTAATTAGCATGCCGAATATTACTTGGAATGTGAATTGGAACGAAATCGCCAATAGATAAGACCATTTTACAATTTGGGCCCAAGTTAGAAGCAGAGCCTAAGGTGTAAATTATCGATAGTCCATATCTCGGAAACTATAAGAGTTAATGCAATTTGGCAACCGGCAATGTAATTAGCATGCCGAATATTACTTGGAATGTGAATTGGAACGAAATCGCCAATAGATAAGACCATTTTACAATTTGGGCCCAAGTTAGAAGCAGAGCCTAAGGTGTAAATTATCGATAGTCCATATCTCGGAAACTATAAGAGATAATGCAATTTGGCAACCGGCAATGTAATTAGCATGCCGAATATTACTTGGAATGTGAATTGGAACGAAATCGCCAATAGATAAGACCATTTTACAATTTGGGCCCAAGTTAGAAGCAGAGCCTAAGGTGTAAATTATCGATAGTCCATATCTCGGAAACTATAAGAGATAATGCAATTTGGCAACCGGCAATGTAATTAGCATGCCGAATATTACTTGGAATGTGAATTGGAACGAAATCGCCAATAGGTAAGACCATTTTACAATTTGGGCCCAAGTTAGAAGCAGAGCCTAAGGTGTAAATTATCGATAGTCCATATCTCGGAAACTATAAGAGATAATTCAATTTGGCAACCGGCAATGTAATTAGCATGCCGAATATTACTTGGAATGTGAATTGGAACGAAATCGCCAATAGATAAGACCATTTTACAATTTGGGCCCAAGTTAGAAGCAGAGCCTAAGGTGTAAATTATCGATACTCCATATCTCGGAAACTATAAGAGATAATGCAATTTGGCAACCGGCAATGTAATTAGCATGCCGAATATTACTTGGAATGTGAATTGGAACGAAATCGCCAATAGATAAGACCATTTTAAAATTTGGGCCCAAGTTAGAAGCAGAGCCTAAGGTGTAAATTATCGATAGTCCATATCTCGGAAACTATAAGAGTTAATGCAATTTGGCAACCGGCAATGTAATTAGCATGCCGAATATTACTTGGAATGTGAATAGGAACGAAATCGCCAATAGATAAGACCATTTTACAATTTGGGCCCAAGTTAGAAGCAGAGCCTAAGGTGTAAATTATCGATAGTCCATATCTCGGAAACTATAAGAGATAATGCAATTTGGCAACCGGCAATGTAATTAGCATGCCGAATATTACTTGGAATGTGAATTGGAACGAAATCGCCAATAGATAAGACCATTTTACAATTTGGGCCCAAGTTAGAAGCAGAGCCTAAGGTGTAAATTATCGATAGTCCATATCTCTGAAACTATAAGAGATAATGCAATTTCGCAAACGGCAATGTAATTAGCATGCCGAATATTACTTGGAATGTGAATTGGGACGAAATCGCCAATAGAGAAGACCATTTTACAATTTGGGCCCAAGTTAGAAGCAGAGCCTAAGGTGTAAATTATCGATAGTCCATATCTCGGAAACTATAAGAGATAATGCAATTTGGCAACCGGCAATGTAATTAGCATGCCGAATATTACTTGGAATGTGAATTGGAACGAAATCGCCAATAGATAAGACCATTTTACAATTTGGGCCCAAGTTAGAAGCAGAGCCTAAGGTGTAAATTATCGATAGTCCATATCTCGGAAACTATAAGAGATAATGCAATTTCGCAACCGGCAATGTAATTAGCATGCCGAATATTACTTGGAGTGTGAATTGGAACGAAATCGCCAATAGATAAGACCATTTTACAATTTGGGCCCAAGTTAGAAGCAGAGCCTAAGGTGTAAATTATCGATAGTCCATATCTCGGAAACTATAAGAGATAATGCAATTTGGCAACCGGCAATGTAATTAGCATGCCGAATATTACTTGGAATGTGAATTGGAACGAAATCGCCAATAGATAAGACCATTTTACAATTTGGGCCCAAGTTAGAAGCAGAGCCTAAGGTGTAAATTATCGATAGTCCATATCTCGGAAACTAGAAGAGATAATGCAATTTGGCAACCGGCAATGTAATTAGCATGCCGAATATTACTTGGAATGTGAATTAGAACGAAATCGCCAATAGATAAGACCATTTTACAATTTGGGCCCAAGTTAGAAGCAGAGCCTAAGGTGTAAATTATCGATAGTCCATACCTCGGAAACTATAAGAGATAATGCAACTTGGCAACCGGCTATGTAATTAGCATGCCGAATATTACTTGGAATGTGAATTGGAACGAAATCGCCAATAGATAAGACCATTTTACAATTTGGGCCCAAGTTTGAAGCAGAGCCTAAGGTGTAAATTATCGATAGTCCATATCTCGGAAACTATAAGAGATAATGCAATTTGGCAACCGGCAATGTAATTAGCATGCCGAATATTACTTGGAATGTGAATTGGAACGAAATCGCCAATAGATAAGACCATTTTACAATTTGGGCCCAAGTTAGAGGCAGAGCCTAAGGTGTAAATTATTGATAGTCCATATCTCGGAAACTATAAGAGATAATGCAATTTCGCAACCGGCAATGTAATTAGCATGCCGAATATCACTTGGAATGTGAATTGGGACGAAATCGCCAATAGATAAGACCATTTTACAATTTGGGCCCAAGTTAGAAGCAGAGCCTAAGGTGTAAATTATCGATAGTCCATATCTCGGAAACTATAAGAGATAATGCAATTTGGCAACCGGCAATGTAATTAGCATGCCGAATATTACTTGGAAAGTGAATTGGAAAGAAATCGCCAATAGATAAGACCATTTTACAATTTGGGCCCAAGTTAGAAGCAGAGCCTAAGGTGTAAATTATCGACAGTCCATATCTCGGAAACTATAAGAGATAATGCAATTTGGCAACCGGCAATGTGATTAGCATGCCGAATATTACTTGGAATGTGAATTGGAATGAAATCGCCAATAGATAAGACCATTTTACAATTTGGGCCCAAGTTAGAAGCAGAGCCTAAGGTGTAAATTATCGACAGTCCATATCTCGGAAACTATAAGAGATAATGCAATTTGGCAACCGGCAATGTAATTAGCATGCCGAATATTACTTGGAATGTGAATTGGAACGAAATCGCCAATAGATAAGACCATTTTACAATTTGGGCCCAAGTTAGGAGCAGAGCCTAAGGTGTAAATTATCGATAGTCCATATCTCGGAAACTATAAGAGATAATGCAATTTGGCAACCGGCAATGTAATTAGCATGCCGAATATTTCTTGGAATGTGAATTGGAACGAAATCGCCAATAGATAATACCATTTTACAATTTGGGCCCAAGTTAGAAGCAGAGCCTAAGGTGTAAATTATCGATAGTCCATATCTCGGAAACTATAAGAGATAATGCAATTTGGCAACTGGCAATGTAATTAGCATGCCGAATAGTACTTGGAATGTGAATTGGAACGAAATCGCCAATAGATAAGACCATTTTACAATTTGGGCCCAAGTTAGAAGCAGAGCCTAAGGTGTAAATTATCGATAGTCCATATCTCGGAAACTATAAGAGATAATGCAATTTGGCAACCGGCAATGTAATTAGCATGCCGAATACTACTTGGAATGTGAATTGGAACGAAATCGCCAATAGATAAGACCATTTTACAATTTGGGCCCAAGTTAGAAGCAGAGCCTAAGGTGTAAATTATCGATAGTCCATATCTCGGAAACTATAAGAGATAATTCAATTTGGCAACCGGCAATGTAATTAGCATGCCGAATATTACTTGGAATGTGAATTGGAACGAAATCGCCAATAGATAAGACGATTTTAAAATTTGGGCCCAAGTTAGAAGCAGAGCCTAAGGTGTAAATTATCGATAGCCCATATCTCGGAAACTATAAGAGATAATGCAATTTGGCAACCGGCAATGTAATTAGCATGCCGAATATTACTTGGAATGTGAATTGGAACGAAATCGCCAATAGATAAGACCATTTTACAATTTGGGCCCAAGTTAGAAGCAGAGCCTAAGGTGTAAATTATCGATAGTCCATATCTCGGAAACTATAAGAGTTAATGCAATTTGGCAACCGGCAATGTAATTAGCATGCCGAATATTACTTGGAATGTGAATTGGAACGAAATCGCCAATAGATAAGACCATTTTACAATTTGGGCCCAAGTTAGAAGCAGAGCCTAAGGTGTAAATTATCGATAGTCCATATCTCGGAAACTATAAGAGATAATGCAATTTGGCAACCGGCAATGTAATTAGCATGCCGAATATTACTTGGAATGTGAATTGGAACGAAATCACCAATAGATAAGACCATTTTACGATTTGGGCCCAAGTTAGAAGCAGAGCCTAAGGTGTAAATTATCGATAGTCCATATCTCGGAAACTATAAGAGATAATGCAATTTGGCAACCGGCAATGTAATTAGCATGCCGAATATTACTTGGAATGTGAATTGGAACGAGATCGCCAATAGATAAGACCATTTTACAATTTGGGCCCAAGTTAGAAGCAGAGCCTAAGGTGTAAATTATTGATAGTCCATAACTCGGAAACTATAAGAGATAATGCAATTTCGCAACCGGCAATGTAATTAGAATGCCGAATATTACTTGGAATGTGAATTGGAACGAAATCGCCAATAGATTAGACCATTTTACAATTTGGGCCCAAGTTAGAAGCAGAGCCTAAGGTGTAAATTATTGATAGTCCATATCTCGGAAACTATAAGAGATAATGCAATTTGGCAACCGGCAATGTAATTAGCATGCCGAATATTACTTGGAATGTGAATTGGAATGAAATCGCCAATAGATAAGACCATTTTACAATTTGGGCCCAAGTTAGGAGCAGAGCCTAAGGTGTAAATTATCGATAGTCCATATCTCGGAAACTATAAGAGATAATGCAATTTGGCAACCGGCAATGTAATTAGCATGCCGAATATTACTTGGAATGTGAATTGGAACGAAATCGCCAATAGATAAGACCATTTTACAATTTGGGCCCAAGTTAGAAGCAGAGCCTAAGGTGTAAATTATTGATAGTCCATATCTCGGAAACTATAAGTGATAATGCAATTTCGCAACCGGCAATGTAATTAGCATGCCGAATATCACTTGGAATGTGAATTGGGACGAAATCGCCAATAGATAAGACCATTTTACAATTTGGGCCCAAGTTAGAAGCAGAGCCTAAGGTGTAAATTATCGATAGTCCATATCTCGGAAACTATAAGAGATAATGCAATTTGGCAACCGGCAATGTAATTAGCATGCCGAATATTACTTGGAATGTGAATTGGAACGAAATCGCCAATAGATAAGACCATTTTACAATTTGGGCCCAAGTTATAAGCAGAGCCTATGGTGTAAATTATCGATAGTCCATATCTCGGAAACTATAAGAGATAATGCAATTTGGCAACCGGCAATGTAATTAGCATGCCGAATATTACTTGGAATGTGAATTGGAACGAAATCGCCAATAGATAAGACCATTTTACAATTTGGACCCAAGTTAGAAGCAGAGCCTAAGGTGTAAATTATCGATAGTCCATATCTCGGAAACTATAAGAGTTAATGCAATTTGGCAACCGGCAATGTAATTAGCATGCCGAATATTACTTGGAATGTGAATTGGAACGAAATCGCCAATAGATAAGACCATTTTACAATTTGGGCCCAAGTTAGAAGCAGAGCCTAAGGTGTAAATTATCGATAGTCCATATCTCGGAAACTATAAGAGATAATGCAATTTGGCAACCGGCAATGTAATTAGCATGCCGAATATTACTTGGAATGTGAATTGGAACGAAATCGCCAATAGATAAGACCATTTTACAATTTGGGCCCAAGTTAGAAGCAGAGCCTAAGGTGTAAATTATCGATAGTCCATATCTCGGAAACTATAAGAGATAATGCAATTTGGCAACCGGCAATGTAATTAGCATGCCGAATATTACTTGGAATGTGAATTGGAACGAAATCGCCAATAGATAAGACCATTTTACGATTTGGGCCCAAGTTAGAAGCAGAGCCTAAGGTGTAAATTATCGATAGTCCATATCTCGGAAACTATAAGAGATAATGCAATTTGGCAACCGGCAATGTAATTAGCATGCCGAATATTACTTGGAATGTGAATTGGAACGAAATCGCCAATAGATAAGACCATTTTACAATTTGGGCCCAAGTTAGAAGCAGAGCCTAAGGTGTAAATTATTGATAGTCCATATCTCGGAAACTATAAGAGATAATGCAATTTCGCAACCGGCAATGTAATTAGCATGCCGAATATTACTTGGAATGTGAATTGGAACGAAATCGCCAATAGATAAGACCATTTTACAATTTGGGCCCAAGTTAGAAGCAGAGCCTAAGGTGTAAATTATTGATAGTCCATATCTCGGAAACTATAAGAGATAATGCAATTTGGCAACCGGCAATGTAATTAGCATGCCGAATATTACTTGGAATGTGAATTGGAACGAAATCGCCAATAGATAAGACCATTTTACAATTTGGGCCCAAGTTAGAAGCAGAGCCTAAGGTGTAAATTATCGATAGTCCATATCTCGGAAACTATAAGAGATAATGCAATTTGGCAACCGGCAATGTAATTAGCACGCCGAATATTACTTGGAATGTGAATTGGAACGAAATTGCCAATAGATAAGACCATTTTACAATTTGGGCCCAAGTTAGAAGCAGAGCCTAAGGTGTAAATTATTGATAGTCCATATCTCGGACACTATAAGAGATAATGCAATTTCGCAACCGGCAATGTAATTAGCATGCCGAATATCACTTGGAATGTGAATTGGGACGAAATCGCCAATAGATAAGACCATTTTACAATTTGGGCCCAAGTTAGAAGCAGAGCCTAAGGTGTAAATTATCGATAGTCCATATCTCGGAAACTATAAGAGATAATGCAATTTGGCAACCGGCAATGTAATTAGCATGCTGAATATTACTTGGAATGTGAATTGGAACGACATCGCCAATAGATAAGACCATTTTACAATTTGGGCCCAAGTTAGAAGCAGAGCCTAAGGTGTAAATTATCGATAGTCCATATCTCGGAAACTATAAGAGATAATGCAATTTGGCAACCGGCAATGTAATTAGCATGCCGAATATTACTTGGAATGTGAATTGGAACGAAATCGCCAATAGATAAGACCATTTTACAATTTGGGCCCAAGTTATAAGCAGAGCCTATGGTGTAAATTATCGATAGTCCATATCTCGGAAACTATAAGAGATAATGCAATTTGGCAACCGGCAATGTAATTAGCATGCCGAATATTACTTGGAATGTGAATTGGAACGAAATCGCCAATAGATAAGACCATTTTACAATTTGGGCTCAAGTTAGAAGCAGAGCCTAAGGTGTAAATTATCGATAGTCCATATCTCGGAAACTATAAGAGTTAATGCAATTTGGCAACCGGCAATGTAATTAGCATGCCGAATATTACTTGGAATGTGAATTGGAACGAAATCGCCAATAGATAAGACCATTTTACAATTTGGGCCCAAGTTAGAAGCAGAGCCTAAGGTGTAAATTATCGATAGTCCATATCTCGGAAACTATAAGAGATAATGCAATTTGGCAACCGGCAATGTAATTAGCATGCCGAATATTACTTGGAATGTGAATTGGAACGATATCGCCAATAGATAAGACCATTTTACAATTTGGGCCCAAGTTAGAAGCAGAGCCTAAGGTGTAAATTATCGATAGTCCATATCTTGGAAACTATAAGAGATAATGCAATTTGGCAACCGGCAATGTAATTAGCATGCCGAATATTACTTGGAATGTGAATTGGAACGAAATCGCCAATAGGTAAGACCATTTTACAATTTGGGCCCAAGTTAGAAGCAGAGCCTAAGGTGTAAATTATCGATAGTCCATATCTCGGAAACTATAAGAGATAATTCAATTTGGCAACCGGCAATGTAATTAGCATGCCGAATATTACTTGGAATGTGAATTGGAACGAAATCGCCAATAGATAAGACCATTTTACAATTTGGGCCCAAGTTAGAAGCAGAGCCTAAGGTGTAAATTATCGATAGTCCATATCTCGGAAACTATAAGAGATAATGCAATTTGGCAACCGGCAATGTAATTAGCATGCCGAATATTACTTGGAATGTGAATTGGAACGAAATCGCCAATAGATAAGACCATTTTACAATTTGGGCCCAAGTTAGAAGCAGAGCCTATGGTGTAAATTATCGATAGTCCATATCTCGGAAACTATAAGAGATAATGCAATTTGGCAACCGGCAATGTAATTAGCATGCCGAATATTACTTGGAATGTGAATTGGAACGAAATCGCCAATAGATAAGACCATTTTAAAATTTGGGCCCAAGTTAGAAGCAGAGCCTAAGGTGTAAATTATCGATAGTCCATATCTCGGAAACTATAAGAGTTAATGCAATTTGGCAACCGGCAATGTAATTAGCATGCCGAATATTACTTGGAATGTGAATTGGAACGAAATCGCCAATAGATAAGACCATTTTACATTTTGGGCCCAAGTTAGAAGCAGAGCCTAAGGTGTAAATTATCGATAGTCCATATCTCGGAAACTATAAGAGATAATGCAATTTGGCAACCGGCAATGTAATTAGCATGCCGAATATTACTTGGAATGTGAATTGGAACGAAATCGCCAATAGATAAGACCATTTTACAATTAGGGCCCAAGTTAGAAGCAGAGCCTAAGGTGTAAATTATCGATAGTCCATATCTCTGAAACTATAAGAGATAATGCAATTTCGCAAACGGCAATGTAATTAGCATGCCGAATATTAATTGGAATGTGAATTGGGACGAAATTGCCAATAGAGAAGACCATTTTACAATTTGGGCCCAAGTTAAAAGCAGAGCCTAAGGTGTAAATTATCGATAGTCCATATCTCGGAAACTATAAGAGATAATGCAATTTCGCAACCGGCAATGTAATTAGCATGCCGAATATTACTTGGAGTGTGAATTGGAACGAAATCGCCAATAGATAAGACCATTTTACAATTTGGGCCCAAGTTAGAAGCAGAGCCTAAGGTGTAAATTATCGATAGTCCATATCTCGGAAACTATAAGAGATAATGCAATTTCGCAACCGGCAATGTAATTAGCATGCCGAATATTACTTGGAGTGTGAATTGGAACGAAATCGCCAATAGATAAGACCATTTTACAATTTGGGCCCAAGTTAGAAGCAGAGCCTAAGGTGTAAATTATCGATAGTCCATATCTCGGAAACTATAAGAGATAATGCAATTTGGCAACCGGCAATGTAATTAGCATGCTGAACATTACTTGGAATGTGAATTGGAACGAAATCGCCAATAGATAAGACCATTTTACAATTTTTGCCCAAGTTAGAAGCAGAGCCTAAAGTGTAAATTATCGATAGTCCATATCTCGGAAACTATAAGAGATAATGCAATTTGGCAACCGGCAATGTAATTAGCATGCCGAATATTACTTGGAATGTGAATTAGAACGAAATCGCCAATAGATAAGACCATTTTACAATTTGGGCCCAAGTTAGAAGCAGAGCCTAAGGTGTAAATTATCGATAGTCCATATCTCGGAAACTATAAGAGATAATGCAATTTGGCAACCGGCAATGTAATTAGCATGCCGAATATTACTTGGAATGTGAATTGGAACGAAATCGCCAATAGATAAGACCATTTTACAATTTGGGCCCAAGTTAGAAGCAGAGCCTAAGGTGTAAATTATCGATAGTCCATATCTCGGAAACTATAAGAGATAATGCAATTTGGCAACCGGCAATGTAATTAGCATGCCGAATATTACTTGGAATGTGAAATGGAACGAAATCGCCAATAGATAAGACCATTTTACAATTTGGGCCCAAGTTAGAAGCAGAGCCTAAGGTGTAAATTATTGATAGTCCATATCTCGGAAACTATAAGAGATAATGCAATTTCGCAACCGGCAATGTAATTAGCATGCCGAATATCACTTGGAATGTGAATTGGGACGAAATCGCCAATAGATAAGACCATTTTACAATTTGGGCCCAAGTTAGAAGCAGAGCCTAAGGTGTAAATTATCGATAGTCCATATCTCGGAAACTATAAGAGATAATGCAATTTGGCAACCGGCAATGTAATTAGCATGCCGAATATTACTTGGAATGTGAATTGGAACGAAATCGCCAATAGATAAGACCATTTTACAATTTGGGCCCAAGTTAGAAGCAGAGCCTAAGGTGTAAATTATCGATAGTCCATATCTCGGAAACTATAAGAGATAATGCAATTTGGCAACCGGCAATGTAATTAGCATGCCGAATATTACTTGGAATGTGAATTGGAACGAAATCGCCAATAGGTAAGACCATTTTACGATTTGGGCCCAAGTTAGAAGCAGAGCCTAAGGTGTAAATTATCGATAGTCCATATCTCGGAAACTATAAGAGATAATTCAATTTGGCAACCGGCAATGTAATTAGCATGCCGAATATTACTTGGAATGTGAATTGGAACGAAATCGCCAATAGATAAGACCATTTTACAATTTGGGCCCAAGTTAAAAGCAGAGCCTAAGGTGTAAATTATCGATAGTCCATATCTCGGAAACTATAAGAGATAATGCAATTTGGCAACCGGCAATGTAATTAGCATGCCGAATATTACTTGGAATGTGAATTGGAACGAAATCGCCAATAGATAAGACCATTTTACAATTTGGGCCCAAGTTAGAAGCAGAGCCTAAGGTGTAAATTATCGATAGTCCATATCTCGGAAACTATAAGAGATAATGCAATTTGGCAACCGGCAATGTAATTAGCATGCCGAATATTACTTGGAATGTGAATTGGAACGAAATCGCCAATAGATAAGACCATTTTACAATTTGGGCCCAAGTTAGAAGCAGAGCCTAAGGTGTAAATTATCGATAGTCCATATCTCGGAAACTATAAGAGATAATGCAATTTGGCAACCGGCAATGTAATTAGCATGCCGAATATTACTTGGAATGTGAATTGGAACGAAATCGCCAATAGATAAGACCATTTTACAATTTGGGCCCAAGTTAGAAGCAGAGCCTAAGGTGTAAATTATCGATAGTCCATATCTCGGAAACTATAAGAGATAATGCAATTTGGCAACCGGCAATGTAATTAGCATGCCGAATATTACTTGGAATGTGAATTGGAACGAAATCGCCAATAGATAAGACCATTTTACAATTTGGGCCCAAGTTAGAAGCAGAGCCTAAGGTGTAAATTATTGATAGTCCATATCTCGGAAACTATAAGAGATAATGCAATTTCGCAACCGGCAATGTAATTAGCATGCCGAATATCACTTGGAATGTGAATTGGGACGAAATCGCCAATAGATAAGGCCATTTTACAATTTGGGCCCAAGTTAGAAGCAGAGCCTAAGGTGTAAATTATCGATAGTCCATATCTCGGAAACTATAAGAGATAATGCAATTTGGCAACCGGCAATGTAATTAGCATGCCGAATATTACTTGGAATGTGAATTGGAACGAAATCGCCAATAGATAAGACCATTTTACAATTTGGGCCCAAGTTAGAAGCAGAGCCTAAGGTGTAAATTATCGATAGTCCATATCTCGGAAACTAAAAGAGATAATGCAATTTGGCAACCGGCAATGTAATTAGCATGCCGAATATTACTTGGAATGTGAATTGGAACGAAATCGCCAATAGGTAAGACCATTTTACAATTTGGGCCCAAGTTAGAAGCAGAGCCTAAGGTGTAAATTATCGATAGTCCATATCTCGGAAACTATAAGAGATAATTCAATTTGGCAACCGGCAATGTAATTAGCATGCCGAATATTACTTGGAATGTGAATTGGAACGAATTCGCCAATAGATAAGACCATTTTACAATTTGGGCCCAAGTTAGAAGCAGAGCCTAAGGTGTAAATTATCGATAGTCCATATCTCGGAAACTATAAGAGATAATGCAATTTGGCAACCGGCAATGTAATTAGCATGCCGAATATTACTTGGAATGTGAATTGGAACGAAATCGCCAATAGATAAGACCATTTTACAATTTGGGCCCAAGTTAGAAGCAGAGCCTAAGGTGTAAATTATCGATAGTCCATATCTCGGAAACTATAAGAGATAATGCAATTTGGCAACCGGCAATGTAATTAGCATGCCGAATATTACTTGGAATGTGAATTGGAACGAAATCGCCAATAGATAAGACCATTTTACAATTTGGGCCCAAGTTAGAAGCAGAGCCTATGGTGTAAATTATCGATAGTCCATATCTCGGAAACTATAAGAGATAATGCAATTTGGCAACCGGCAATGTAATTAGCATGCCGAATATTACTTGGAATGTGAATTGGAACGAAATCGCCAATAGATAAGACCATTTTACAATTTGGGCCCAAGTTAGAAGCAGAGCCTAAGGTGTAAATTATCGATAGTCCATATCTCGGAAACTATAAGAGATAATGCAATTTGGCAACCGGCAATGTAATTAGCATGCCGAATATTACTTGGAATGTGAATTGGAACGAAATCGCCAATAGATAAGACCATTTTACAATTTGGGCCCAAGTTAGAAGCAGAGCCTAAGGTGTAAATTATCGATAGTCCATATCACGGAAACTATAAGAGATAATGCAATTTGGCAACCGGCAATGTAATTAGCATGCCGAATATTACTTGGAATGTGAATTGGAACGAAATCGCCAATAGATAAGACCATTTTACAATTTGGGCCCAAGTTAGAAGCAGAGCCTAAGGTGTAAATTATTGATAGTCCATATCTCGGAAACTATAAGAGATAATGCAATTTCGCAACCGGCAATGTAATTAGCATGCCGAATATCACTTGGAATGTGAATTGGGACGAAATCGCCAATAGATAAGACCATTTTACAATTTGGGCCCAAGTTAGAAGCAGAGCCTAAGGTGTAAATTATCGATAGTCCATATCTCGGAAACTATAAGAGATAATGCAATTTGGCAACCGGCAATGTAATTAGCATGCCGAATATTACTTGGAATGTGAATTGGAACGAAATCGCCAATAGATAAGACCATTTTACAATTTGGGCCCAAGTTAGAAGCAGAGCCTAAGGTGTAAATTATCGATAGTCCATATCTCGGAAACTATAGGAGATAATGCAATTTGGCAACCGGCAATGTAATTAGCATGCCGAATATTACTTGGAATGTGAATTGGAACGAAATCGCCAATAGGTAAGACCATTTTACAATTTGGGCCCAAGTTAGAAGCAGAGCCTAAGGTGTAAATTATCGATAGTCCATATCTCGGAAACTATAAGAGATAATGCAATTTGGCAACCGGCAATGTAATTAGAATGCCGAATATTACTTGGAATGTGAATTGGAACGAAATCGCCAATAGATAAGACCATTTTACAATTTGGGCCCAAGTTAGAAGCAGAGCCTAAGGTGTAAATTATCGATAGTCCATATCTCGGAAACTATAAGAGATAATGCAATTTGGCAACCGGAAATGTAATTAGCATGCCGAATATTACTTGGAATGTGAATTGGAACGAAATCGCCAATAGATAAGACCATTTTGCAATTTGGGCCCAAGTTAGAAGCAGAGCCTAAGGTGTAAATTATCGATAGTCCATATCTCGGAAACTATAAGAGATAATGCAATTTGGCAACCGGCAATGTAATTAGCATGCCGAATATTACTTGGAATGTGAATTGGAACGAAATCGCCAATAGATAAGACCATTTTACAATTTGGGCCCAAGTTAGAAGCAGAGCCTAAGGTGTAAATTATTGATAGTCCATATCTCGGAAACTATAAGAGATAATGCAATTTCGCAACCGGTAATGTAATTAGCATGCCGAATATCACTTGGAATGTGAATTGGGACGAAATTGCCAATAGATAAGACCATTTTACAATTTGGGCCCAAGTTAGAAGCAGAGCCTAAGGTGTAAATTATCGATAGTCCATATCTCGGAAACTATAAGAGATAATGCAATTTGGCAACCGGCAATATAATTAGCATGCCGAATATTACTTGGAATGTGAATTGGAACGAAATCGCCAATAGATAAGACCATTTTACAATTTGGGCCCAAGTTAGAAGCAGAGCATAAGGTGTAAATTATCGATAGTCCATATCTCGGAAACTATAAGAGATAATGCAATTTGGCAACCGGCAATGTAATTAGCATGCCGAATATTACTTGGAATGTGAATTGGAACGAAATCGCCAATAGATAAGACCATTTTACAATTTGGGCCCAAGTTAGAAGCAGAGCATAAGGTGTAAATTATCGATAGTCCATATCTCGGAAACTATAAGAGATTATTCAATTTGGCAACCGGCAATGTAATTAGCATGCCGAATATTACATGGAATGTGAATTGGAACGAAATCGCCAATAGATAAGACCATTTTACAATTTGGGCCCAAGTTAGAAGCAGAGCCTAAGGTGTAAATTATCGATAGTCCATATCTCGGAAACTATAAGAGATAATGCAATTTGGCAACCGGCAATGTAATTAGCATGCCGAATATTACTTGGAATGTGAATTGGAACGAAATCGCCAATAGATAAGACCATTTTACAATTTGGGCCCAAGTTAGAAGCAGAGCCTATGGTGTAAATTATCGATAGTCCATATCTCGGAAACTATAAGAGATAATGCAATTTGGCAACCGGCAATGTAATTAGCATGCCGAATATTACTTGGAATGTGAATTGGAACGAAATCGCCAATAGATAAGACCATTTTACAATTTGGGCCCAAGTTAGAAGCAGAGCCTAAGGTGTAAATTATCGATAGTCCATATCTCGGAAACTATAAGAGTTAATGCAATTTGGAAACCGGCAATGTAATTAGCATGCCGAATATTACTTGGAATGTGAATTGGAACGAAATCGCCAATAGATAAGACCATTTTACAATTTGGGCCCAAGTTAGAAGCAGAGCCTATGGTGTAAATTATCGATAGTCCATATCTCGGAAACTATAAGAGATAATGCAATTTGGCAACCGGCAATGTAATTAGCATGCCGAATATTACTTGGAATGTGAATTGGAACGAAATCGCCAATAGATAAGACCATTTTACAATTTGGGCCCAAGTTAGAAGCAGAGCCTAAGGTGTAAATTATCGATAGTCCATATCTCGGAAACTATAAGAGTTAATGCAATTTGGCAACCGGCAATGTAATTAGCATGCCGAATATTACTTGGAATGTGAATTGGAACGAAATCGCCAATAGATAAGACCATTTTACAATTTGGGCCCAAGTTAGAAGCAGAGCCTATGGTGTAAATTATCGATAGTCCATATCTCGGAAACTATAAGAGATAATGCAATTTGGCAACCGGCAATGTAATTAGCATGCCGAATATTACTTGGAATGTGAATTGGAACGAAATCGCCAATAGATAAGACCATTTTACAATTTGGGCCCAAGTTAGAAGCAGAGCCTAAGGTGTAAATTATCGATAGTCCATATCTCGGAAACTATAAGAGATAATGCAATTTGGCAACCGGCAATGTAATTAGCATGCCGAATATTACTTGGAATGTGAATTGGAACGAAATCGCCAATAGATAAGACCATTTTACAATTTGGGCCCAAGTTAGAAGCAGAGCCTAAGGTGTAAATTATCGATAGTCCATATCTCGGAAACTATAAGAGATAATGCAATTTGGCAACCGGCAATGTAATTAGCATGCCGAATATTACTTGGAATGTGAATTGGAACGAAATCGCCAATAGATAAGACCATTTTACAATTTGGGCCCAAGTTAGAAGCAGAGCCTAAGGTGTAAATTATTGATAGTCCATATCTCGGAAACTATAAGAGATAATGCAATTTCGCAACCGGCAATGTAATTAGCATGCCGAATATCACTTGGAATGTGAATTGGGACGAAATCGCCAATAGATAAGACCATTTTACAATTTGGGCCCAAGTTAGAAGCAGAGCCTAAGGTGTAAATTATCGATAGTCCATATCTCGGAGACTATAAGAGATAATGCAATTTGGCAACCGGCAATGTAATTAGCATGCCGAATATTACTTGGAATGTGAATTGGAACGAAATCGCCAATAGGTAAGACCATTTTACAATTTGGGCCCAAGTTAGAAGCAGAGCCTAAGGTGTAAATTATCGATAGTCCATATCTCGGAAACTATAAGAGATAATGCAATTTGGCAACCGGCAATGTAATTAGCATGCCGAATATTACTTGGAATGTGAATTGGAACGAAATCGCCAATAGATAAGACCATTTTACAATTTGGGCCCAAGTTAGAAGCAGAGCCTAAGGTGTAAATTATCGATAGTCCATATCTCGGAAACTATAAGAGATAATGCAATTTGGCAACCGGCAATGTAATTAGAATGCCGAATATTACTTGGAATGTGAATTGGAACGAAATCGCCAATAGATAAGACCATTTTACAATTTGGGCCCAAGTTAGAAGCAGAGCCTAAGGTGTAAATTATCGATAGTCCATATCTCGGAAACTATAAGAGATAATGCAATTTGGCAACCGGAAATGTAATTAGCATGCCGAATATTACTTGGAATGTGAATTGGAACGAAATCGCCAATAGATAAGACCATTTTGCAATTTGGGCCCAAGTTAGAAGCAGAGCCTAAGGTGTAAATTATCGATAGTCCATATCTCGGAAACTATAAGAGATAATGCAATTTGGCAACCGGCAATGTAATTAGCATGCCGAATATTACTTGGAATGTGAATTGGAACGAAATCGCCAATAGATAAGACCATTTTACAATTTGGGCCCAAGTTAGAAGCAGAGCCTAAGGTGTAAATTATTGATAGTCCATATCTCGGAAACTATAAGAGATAATGCAATTTCGCAACCGGTAATGTAATTAGCATGCCGAATATCACTTGGAATGTGAATTGGGACGAAATTGCCAATAGATAAGACCATTTTACAATTTGGGCCCAAGTTAGAAGCAGAGCCTAAGGTGTAAATTATCGATAGTCCATATCTCGGAAACTATAAGAGATAATGCAATTTGGCAACCGGCAATATAATTAGCATGCCGAATATTACTTGGAATGTGAATTGGAACGAAATCGCCAATAGATAAGACCATTTTACAATTTGGGCCCAAGTTAGAAGCAGAGCATAAGGTGTAAATTATCGATAGTCCATATCTCGGAAACTATAAGAGATAATGCAATTTGGCAACCGGCAATGTAATTAGCATGCCGAATATTACTTGGAATGTGAATTGGAACGAAATCGCCAATAGATAAGACCATTTTACAATTTGGGCCCAAGTTAGAAGCAGAGCATAAGGTGTAAATTATCGATAGTCCATATCTCGGAAACTATAAGAGATTATTCAATTTGGCAACCGGCAATGTAATTAGCATGCCGAATATTACATGGAATGTGAATTGGAACGAAATCGCCAATAGATAAGACCATTTTACAATTTGGGCCCAAGTTAGAAGCAGAGCCTAAGGTGTAAATTATCGATAGTCCATATCTCGGAAACTATAAGAGATAATGCAATTTGGCAACCGGCAATGTAATTAGCATGCCGAATATTACTTGGAATGTGAATTGGAACGAAATCGCCAATAGATAAGACCATTTTACAATTTGGGCCCAAGTTAGAAGCAGAGCCTATGGTGTAAATTATCGATAGTCCATATCTCGGAAACTATAAGAGATAATGCAATTTGGCAACCGGCAATGTAATTAGCATGCCGAATATTACTTGGAATGTGAATTGGAACGAAATCGCCAATAGATAAGACCATTTTACAATTTGGGCCCAAGTTAGAAGCAGAGCCTAAGGTGTAAATTATCGATAGTCCATATCTCGGAAACTATAAGAGTTAATGCAATTTGGAAACCGGCAATGTAATTAGCATGCCGAATATTACTTGGAATGTGAATTGGAACGAAATCGCCAATAGATAAGACCATTTTACAATTTGGGCCCAAGTTAGAAGCAGAGCCTATGGTGTAAATTATCGATAGTCCATATCTCGGAAACTATAAGAGATAATGCAATTTGGCAACCGGCAATGTAATTAGCATGCCGAATATTACTTGGAATGTGAATTGGAACGAAATCGCCAATAGATAAGACCATTTTACAATTTGGGCCCAAGTTAGAAGCAGAGCCTAAGGTGTAAATTATCGATAGTCCATATCTCGGAAACTATAAGAGTTAATGCAATTTGGCAACCGGCAATGTAATTAGCATGCCGAATATTACTTGGAATGTGAATTGGAACGAAATCGCCAATAGATAAGACCATTTTACAATTTGGGCCCAAGTTAGAAGCAGAGCCTATGGTGTAAATTATCGATAGTCCATATCTCGGAAACTATAAGAGATAATGCAATTTGGCAACCGGCAATGTAATTAGCATGCCGAATATTACTTGGAATGTGAATTGGAACGAAATCGCCAATAGATAAGACCATTTTACAATTTGGGCCCAAGTTAGAAGCAGAGCCTAAGGTGTAAATTATCGATAGTCCATATCTCGGAAACTATAAGAGATAATGCAATTTGGCAACCGGCAATGTAATTAGCATGCCGAATATTACTTGGAATGTGAATTGGAACGAAATCGCCAATAGATAAGACCATTTTACAATTTGGGCCCAAGTTAGAAGCAGAGCCTAAGGTGTAAATTATCGATAGTCCATATCTCGGAAACTATAAGAGATAATGCAATTTGGCAACCGGCAATGTAATTAGCATGCCGAATATTACTTGGAATGTGAATTGGAACGAAATCGCCAATAGATAAGACCATTTTACAATTTGGGCCCAAGTTAGAAGCAGAGCCTAAGGTGTAAATTATTGATAGTCCATATCTCGGAAACTATAAGAGATAATGCAATTTCGCAACCGGCAATGTAATTAGCATGCCGAATATCACTTGGAATGTGAATTGGGACGAAATCGCCAATAGATAAGACCATTTTACAATTTGGGCCCAAGTTAGAAGCAGAGCCTAAGGTGTAAATTATCGATAGTCCATATCTCGGAGACTATAAGAGATAATGCAATTTGGCAACCGGCAATGTAATTAGCATGCCGAATATTACTTGGAATGTGAATTGGAACGAAATCGCCAATAGATAAGACCATTTTACAATTTGGGCCCAAGTTAGAAGCAGAGCCTAAGGTGTAAATTATCGATAGTCCATATCTCGGAAACTATAAGAGATAATGCAATTTGGCAACCGGCAATGTAATTAGCATGCCGAATATTACTTGGAATGTGAATTGGAACGAAATCGCCAATAGATAAGACCATTTTACAATTTGGGCCCAAGTTAGAAGCAGAGCCTAAGGTGTAAATTATTGATAGTCCATATCTCGGAAACTATAAGAGATAATGCAATTTCGCAACCGGCAATGTAATTAGCATGCCGAATATCACTTGGAATGTGAATTGGGACGAAATCGCCAATAGATAAGACCATTTTACAATTTGGGCCCAAGTTAGAAGCAGAGCCTAAGGTGTAAATTATCGATAGTCCATATCTCGGAGACTATAAGAGATAATGCAATTTGGCAACCGGCAATGTAATTAGCATGCCGAATATTACTTGGAATGTGAATTGGAACGAAATCGCCAATAGGTAAGACCATTTTACAATTTGGGCCCAAGTTAGAAGCAGAGCCTAAGGTGTAAATTATCGATAGTCCATATCTCGGAAACTATAAGAGATAATGCAATTTGGCAACCGGCAATGTAATTAGCATGCCGAATATTACTTGGAATGTGAATTGGAACGAAATCGCCAATAGATAAGACCATTTTACAATTTGGGCCCAAGTTAGAAGCAGAGCCTAAGGTGTAAATTATTGATAGTCCATATCTCGGAAACTATAAGAGATAATGCAATTTCGCAACCGGCAATGTAATTAGCATGCCGAATATCACTTGGAATGTGAATTGGGACGAAATCGCCAATAGATAAGACCATTTTACAATTTGGGCCCAAGTTAGAAGCAGAGCCTAAGGTGTAAATTATCGATAGTCCATATCTCGGAAACTATAAGAGATAATGCAATTTGGCAACCGGCAATGTAATTAGCATGCCGAATATTACTTGGAATGTGAATTGGAACGAAATCGCCAATAGATAAGACCATTTTACAATTTGGGCCCAAGTTAGAAGCAGAGCATAAGGTGTAAATTATCGATAGTCCATATCTCGGAAACTATAAGAGATAATGCAATTTGGCAACCGGCAATGTAATTAGCATGCCGAATATTACTTGGAATGTGAATTGGAACGAAATCGCCAATAGGTAAGACCATTTTACAATTTGGGCCCAAGTTAGAAGCAGAGCCTAAGGTGTAAATTATCGATAGTCCATATCTCGGAAACTATAAGAGATAATTCAATTTGGCAACCGGCAATGTAATTAGCATGCCGAATATTACTTGGAATGTGAATTGGAACGAAATCGCCAATAGATAAGACCATTTTACAATTTGGGCCCAAGTTAGAAGCAGAGCCTAAGGTGTAAATTATCGATAGTCCATATCTCGGAAACTATAAGAGATAATGCAATTTGGCAACCGGCAATGTAATTAGCATGCCGAATATTACTTGGAATGTGAATTGGAACGAAATCGCCAATAGATAAGACCATTTTACAATTTGGGCCCAAGTTAGAAGCAGAGCCTAAGGTGTAAATTATCGATAGTCCATATCTCGGAAACTATAAGAGATAATGCAATTTGGCAACCGGTAATGTAATTAGCATGCCGAATAATACTTGGAATGTGAATTGGAACGAAATCGCCAATAGATAAGACCATTTTACAATTTGGGCCCAAGTTAGAAGCAGAGCCTAAGGTGTAAATTATCGATAGTCCATATCTCGGAAACTATAAGAGTTAATGCAATTTGGCAACCGGCAATGTAATTAGCATGCCGAATATTACTTGGAATGTGAATTGGAACGAAATCACCAATAGATAAGACCATTTTACAATTTGGGCCCAAGTTAGAAGCAGAGCCTAAGGTGTAAATTATCGATAGTCCATATCTCGGAAACTATAAGAGATAATGCAATTTGGCAACCGGCAATGTAATTAGCATGCCGAATATTACTTGGAATGTGAATTGGAACGAAATCGCCAATAGATAAGACCATTTTACAATTTGGGCCCAAGTTAGAAGCAGAGCCTAAGGTGTAAATTATCGATAGTCCATATCTCTGAAACTATAAGAGATAATGCAATTTCGCAAACGGCAATGTAATTAGCATGCCGAATATTACTTGGAATGTGAATTGGGACGAAATCGCCAATAGAGAAGACCATTTTACAATTTGGGCCCAAGTTAGAAGCAGAGCCTAAGGTGTAAATTATCGATAGTCCATATCTCGGAAACTATAAGAGATAATGCAATTTGGCAACCGGCAATGTAATTAGCATGCCGAATATTACTTGGAATGTGAATTGGAACGAAATCGCCAATAGATAAGACCATTTTACAATTTGGGCCCAAGTTAGAAGCAGAGCCTAAGGTGTAAATTATCGATAGTCCATATCTCGGAAACTATAAGAGATAATGCAATTTGGCAACCGGCAATGTAATTAGCATGCCGAATATTACTTGGAATGTGAATTGGAACGAAATCGCCAATAGATAAGACCATTTTACAATTTGGGCCCAAGTTAGAAGCAGAGCCTAAGGTGTAAATTATTGATAGTCCATATCTCGGAAACTATAAGAGATAATGCAATTTCGCAACCGGCAATGTAATTAGCATGCCGAATATCACTTGGAATGTGAATTGGGACGAAATCGCCAATAGATAAGACCATTTTACAATTTGGGCCCAAGTTAGAAGCAGAGCCTAAGGTGTAAATTATCGATAGTCCATATCTCGGAAACTATAAGAGATAATGCAATTTGGCAACCGGCAATGTAATTAGCATGCCGAATATTACTTGGAATGTGAATTGGAACGAAATCGCCAATAGATAAGACCATTTTACAATTTGGGCCCAAGTTAGAAGCAGAGCCTAAGGTGTAAATTATCGATAGTCCATATCTCGGAAACTATAAGAGATAATGCAATTTGGCAACCGGCAATGTAATTAGCATGCCGAATATTACTTGGAATGTGAATTGGAACGAAATCGCCAATATGTAAGACCATTTTACAATTTGGGCCCAAGTTAGAAGCAGAGCCTAAGGTGTAAATTATCGATAGTCCATATCTCGGAAACTATAAGAGATAATTCAATTTGGCAACCGGCAATGTAATTAGCATGCCGAATATTACTTGGAATGTGAATTGGAACGAAATCGCCAATAGATAAGACCATTTTACAATTTGGGCCCAAGTTAGAAGCAGAGCCTAAGGTGTAAATTATCGATAGTCCATATCTCGGAAACTATAAGAGATAATGCAATTTGGCAACCGGCAATGTAATTAGCATGCCGAATATTACTTGGAATGTGAATTGGAACGAAATCGCCAATAGATAAGACCATTTTACAATTTGGGCCCAAGTTAGAAGCAGATCCTAAGGTGTAAATTATTGATAGTCCATATCTCGGAAACTATAAGAGATAATGCAATTTCGCAACCGGCAATGTAATTAGCATGCCGAATATCACTTGGAATGTGAATTGGGACGAAATCGCCAATAGATAAGACCATTTTACAATTTGGGCCCAAGTTAGAAGCAGAGCCTAAGGTGTAAATTATCGATAGTCTATATCTCGGAAACTATAAGAGATAATGCAATTTGGCAACCGGCAATGTAATTGGCATGCCGAATATTACTTGGAATGTGAATTGGAACGAAATCGCCAATAGATAAGACCATTTTACAATTTGGGCCCAAGTTAGAAGCAGAGCCTAAGGTGTAAATTATCGATAGTCCATATCTCGGAAACTATAAGAGATAATTCAATTTGGCAACCGGCAATGTAATTAGCATGCCGAATATTACTTGGAATGTGAATTGGAACGAAATCGCCAATAGATAAGACCATTTTACAATTTGGGCCCAAGTTAGAAGCAGAGCCTAAGGTGTAAATTATCGATAGTCCATATCTCGGAAACTATAAGAGATAATGCAATTTGGCAACCGGCAATGTAATTAGCATGCCGAATATTACTTGGAATGTGAATTGGAACGAAATCGCCAATAGATAAGACCATTTTACAATTTGGGCCCAAGTTAGAAGCAGAGCCTAAGGTGTAAATTATCGATAGTCCATATCTCGGAAACTATAAGAGTTAATGCAATTTGGCAACCGGCAATGTAATTAGCATGCCGAATATTACTTGGAATGTGAATTGGAACGAAATCGCCAATAGATAAGACCATTTTACAATTTGGGCCCAAGTTAGAAGCAGAGCCTAAGGTGTAAATTATCGATAGTCCATATCTCGGAAACTATAAGAGATAATGCAATTTGGCAACCGGCAATGTAATTAGCATGCCGAATATTACTTGGAATGTGAATTGGAACGAAATCGCCAATAGATAAGACCATTTTACAATTTGGGCCCAAGTTAGAAGCAGAGCCTAAGGTGTAAATTATCGATAGTCCATATCTCGGAAACTATAAGAGATAATTCAATTTGGCAACCGGCAATGTAATTAGCATGCCGAATATCACTTGGAATGTGAATTGGGACGAAATCGCCAATAGATAAGACCATTTTACAATTTGGGCCCAAGTTAGAAGCAGAGCCTAAGGTGTAAATTATCGATAGTCCATATCTCGGAAACTATAAGAGATAATGCAATTTGGCAACCGGCAATGTAATTAGCATGCCGAATATTACTTGGAATGTGAATTGGAACGAAAACGCCAATAGATAAGACCATTTTACAATTTGGGCCCAAGTTAGAAGCAGAGCATAAGGTGTAAATTATCGATAGTCCATATCTCGGAAACTATAAGAGATAATGCAATTTGGCAACCGGCAATGTAATTAGCATGCCGAATATTACTTGGAATGTGAATTGGAACGAAATCGCCAATAGGTAAGACCATTTTACAATTTGGGCCCAAGTTAGAAGCAGAGCCTAAGGTGTAAATTATCGATAGTCCATATCTCGGAAACTATAAGAGATAATTCAATTTGGCAACCGGCAATGTAATTAGCATGCCGAATATTACTTGGAATGTGAATTGGAACGAAATCGCCAATAGATAAGACCATTTTACAATTTGGGCCCAAGTTAGAAGCAGAGCCTAAGGTGTAAATTATCGATAGTCCATATCTCGGAAACTATAAGAGATAATGCAATTTGGCAACCGGCAATGTAATTAGCATGCCGAATATTACTTGGAATGTGAATTGGAACGAAATCGCCAATAGATAAGACCATTTTACAATTTGGGCCCAAGTTAGAAGCAGAGCCTAAGGTGTAAATTATCGATAGTCCATATCTCGGAAACTATAAGAGATAATGCAATTTGGCAACCGGTAATGTAATTAGCATGCCGAATATTACTTGGAATGTGAATTGGAACGAAATCGCCAATAGATAAGACCATTTTACAATTTGGGCCCAAGTTAGAAGCAGAGCCTAAGGTGTAAATTATCGATAGTCCATATCTCGGAAACTATAAGAGTTAATGCAATTTGGCAACCGGCAATGTAATTAGCATGCCGAATACTACTTGGAATGTGAATTGGAACGAAATCACCAATAGATAAGACCATTTTACAATTTGGGCCCAAGTTAGAAGCAGAGCCTAAGGTGTAAATTATCGATAGTCCATATCTCGGAAACTATAAGAGATAATGCAATTTGGCAACCGGCAATGTAATTAGCATGCCGAATATTACTTGGAATGTGAATTGGAACGAAATCGCCAATAGATAAGACCATTTTACAATTTGGGCCCAAGTTAGAAGCAGAGCCTAAGGTGTAAATTATCGATAGTCCATATCTCTGAAACTATAAGAGATAATGCAATTTCGCAAACGGCAATGTAATTAGCATGCCGAATATTACTTGGAATGTGAATTGGGACGAAATCGCCAATAGAGAAGACCATTTTACAATTTGGGCCCAAGTTAGAAGCAGAGCCTAAGGTGTAAATTATCGATAGTCCATATCTCGGAAACTATAAGAGATAATGCAATTTGGCAACCGGCAATGTAATTAGCATGCCGAATATTACTTGGAATGTGAATTGGAACGAAATCGCCAATAGATAAGACCATTTTACAATTTGGGCCCAAGTTAGAAGCAGAGCCTAAGCTGTAAATTATCGATAGTCCATATCTCGGAAACTATAAGAGATAATGCAATTTGGCAACCGGCAATGTAATTAGCATGCCGAATATTACTTGGAATGTGAATTGGAACGAAATCGCCAATAGATAAGACCATTTTACAATTTGGGCCCAAGTTAGAAGCAGAGCCTAAGGTGTAAATTATTGATAGTCCATATCTCGGAAACTATAAGAGATAATGCAATTTCGCAACCGGCAATGTAATTAGCATGCCGAATATCACTTGGAATGTGAATTGGGACGAAATCGCCAATAGATAAGACCATTTTACAATTTGGGCCCAAGTTAGAAGCAGAGCCTAAGGTGTAAATTATCGATAGTCCATATCTCGGAAACTATAAGAGATAATGCAATTTGGCAACCGGCAATGTAATTAGCATGCCGAATATTACTTGGAATGTGAATTGGAACGAAATCGCCAATAGATAAGACCATTTTACAATTTGGGCCCAAGTTAGAAGCAGAGCCTAAGGTGTAAATAATCGATAGTCCATATCTCGGAAACTATAAGAGATAATGCAATTTGGCAACCGGCAATGTAATTAGCATGCCGAATATTACTTGGAATGTGAATTGGAACGAAATCGCCAATATGTAAGACCATTTTACAATTTGGGCCCAAGTTAGAAGCAGAGCCTAAGGTGTAAATTATCGATAGTCCATATCTCGGAAACTATAAGAGATAATTCAATTTGGCAACCGGCAATGTAATTAGCATGCCGAATATTACTTGGAATGTGAATTGGAACGAAATCGCCAATAGATAAGACCATTTTACAATTTGGGCCCAAGTTAGAAGCAGAGCCTAAGGTGTAAATTATCGATAGTCCATATCTCGGAAACTATAAGAGATAATGCAATTTGGCAACCGGCAATGTAATTAGCATGCCGAATATTACTTGGAATGTGAATTGGAACGAAATCGCCAATAGATAAGACCATTTTACAATTTGGGCCCAAGTTAGAAGCAGATCCTAAGGTGTAAATTATTGATAGTCCATATCTCGGAAACTATAAGAGATAATGCAATTTCGCAACCGGCAATGTAATTAGCATGCCGAATATCACTTGGAATGTGAATTGGGACGAAATCGCCAATAGATAAGACCATTTTACAATTTGGGCCCAAGTTAGAAGCAGAGCCTAAGGTGTAAATTATCGATAGTCTATATCTCGGAAACTATAAGAGATAATGCAATTTGGCAACCGGCAATGTAATTGGCATGCCGAATATTACTTGGAATGTGAATTGGAACGAAATCGCCAATAGATAAGACCATTTTACAATTTGGGCCCAAGTTAGAAGCAGAGCCTAAGGTGTAAATTATCGATAGTCCATATCTCGGAAACTATAAGAGATAATTCAATTTGGCAACCGGCAATGTAATTAGCATGCCGAATATTACTTGGAATGTGAATTGGAACGAAATCGCCAATAGATAAGACCATTTTACAATTTGGGCCCAAGTTAGAAGCAGAGCCTAAGGCGTAAATTATCGATAGTCCATATCTCGGAAACTATAAGAGATAATGCAATTTGGCAACCGGCAATGTAATTAGCATGCCGAATATTACTTGGAATGTGAATTGGAACGAAATCGCCAATAGATAAGACCATTTTACAATTTGGGCCCAAGTTAGAAGCAGAGCCTAAGGTGTAAATTATCGATAGTCCATATCTCGGAAACTATAAGAGATAATGCAATTTGGCAACCGGCAATGTAATTAGCATGCCGAATATTACTTGGAATGTGAATTGGAACGAAATCGCCAATAGATAAGACCATTTTACAATTTGGGCCCAAGTTAGAAGCAGAGCCTATGGTGTAAATTATCGATAGTCCATATCTCGGAAACTATAAGAGATAATGCAATTTGGCAACCGGCAATGTAATTAGCATGCCGAATATTACTTGGAATGTGAATTGGAACGAAATCGCCAATAGATAAGACCATTTTACAATTTGGGCCCAAGTTAGAAGCAGAGCCTAAGGTGTAAATTATCGATAGTCCATATCTCGGAAACTATAAGAGATAATGCAATTTGGCAACCGGCAATGTAATTAGCATGCCGAATATTACTTGGAATGTGAATTGGAACGAAATCGCCAATAGATAAGACCATTTTACAATTTGGGCCCAAGTTAGAAGCAGAGCCTAAGGTGTAAATTATCGATAGTCCATATCTCGGAAACTATAAGAGATAATGCAATTTGGCAACCGGCAATGTAATTAGCATGCCGAATATTACTTGGAATGTGAATTGGAACGAAATCGCCAATAGATAAGACCATTTTACAATTTGGGCCCAACTTAGAAGCAGAGCCTAAGGTGTAAATTATTGATAGTCCATATCTCGGAAACTATAAGAGATAATGCAATTTCGCAACCGGCAATGTAATTAGCATGCCGAATATCACTTGGAATGTGAATTGGGACGAAATCGCCAATAGATAAGACCATTTTACAATTTGGGCCCAAGTTAGCAGCAGAGCCTAAGGTGTAAATTATCGATAGTCCATATCTCGGAAACTATAAGAGATAATGCAATTTGGCAACCGGCAATGTAATTAGCATGCCGAATATTACTTGGAATGTGAATTGGAACGAAATCGCCAATAGATAAGACCATTTTACAATTTGGGCCCAAGTTAGAAGCAGAGCCTAAGGTGTAAATTATCGATAGTCCATATCTCGGAAACTATAAGAGATAATGCAATTTGGCAACCGGCAATGTAATTAGCATGCCGAATATTACTTGGAATGTGAATTGGAACGAAATCGCCAATAGGTAAGACCATTTTACAATTTGGGCCCAAGTTAGAAGCAGAGCCTAAGGTGTAAATTATCGATAGTCCATATCTCGGAAACTATAAGAGATAATTCAATTTGGCAACCGGCAATGTAATTAGCATGCCGAATATTACTTGGAATGTGAATTGGAACGAAATCGCCAATAGATAAGACCATTTTACAATTTGGGCCCAAGTTAGAAGCAGAGCCTAAGGTGTAAATTATCGATAGTCCATATCTCGGAAACTATAAGAGATAATGCAATTTGGCATCCGGCAATGTAATTAGCATGCCGAATATTACTTGGAATGTGAATTGGAACGAAATCGCCAATAGATAAGACCATTTTACAATTTGGGCCCAAGTTAGAAGCAGATCCTAAGGTGTAAATTATTGATAGTCCATATCTCGGAAACTATAAGAGATAATGCAATTTCGCAACCGGCAATGTAATTAGCATGCCGAATATCACTTGGAATGTGAATTGGGACGAAATCGCCAATAGATAAGACCATTTTACAATTTGGGCCCAAGTTAGAAGCAGAGCCTAAGGTGTAAATTATCGATAGTCCATATCTCGGAAACTATAAGAGATAATGCAATTTCGCAACCGGCAATGTAATTAGCATGCCGAATATTACTTGGAGTGTGAATTGGAACGAAATCGCCAATAGATAAGACCATTTTACAATTTGGGCCCAAGTTAGAAGCAGAGCCTAAGGTGTAAATTATCGATAGTCCATATCTCGGAAACTATAAGATATAATGCAATTTGGCAACCGGCAATGTAATTAGCATGCCGAATATTACTTGGAATGTGAATTGGAACGAAATCGCCAATAGATAAGACCATTTTACGATTTGGGCCCAAGTTAGAAGCAGAGCCTAAGGTGTAAATTATCGATAGTCCATATCTCGGAAACTATAAGAGATAATGCAATTTGGCAACCGGCAATGTAATTAGCATGCCGAATATTACTTGGAATGTGAATTGGAACGAAATCGCCAATAGATAAGACCATTTTACGATTTGGGCCCAAGTTAGAAGCAGAGCCTAAGGTGTAAATTATCGATAGTCCATATCTCGGAAACTATAAGAGATAATGCAATTTGGCAACCGGCAATGTAATTAGCATGCCGAATATTACTTGGAATGTGAATTGGAACGAAATCGCCAATAGATAAGACCATTTTACAATTTGGGCCCAAGTTAGAAGCAGAGCCTAAGGTGTAAATTATTGATAGTCCATATCTCGGAAACTATAAGAGATAATGCTATTTCGCAACCGGCAATGCAATTAGCATGCCGAATATTACTTGGAATGTGAATTGGAACGAAATCGCCAATAGATAAGACCATTTTACAATTTGGGCCCAAGTTAGAAGCAGAGCCTAAGGTGTAAATTATTGATAGTCCATATCTCGGAAACTATAAGAGATAATGCTATTTCGCAACCGGCAATGTAATTAGCATGCCGAATATTACTTGGAATGTGAATTGGAACGAAATCGCCAATAGATAAGACCATTTTACAATTTGGGCCCAAGTTAGAAGCAGAGCCTAAGGTGTAAATTATCGATAGTCCATATCTCGGAAACTATAAGAGATAATGCAATTTGGCAACCGGCAATGTAATTAGCATGCCGAATATTACTTGGAATGTGAATTGGAACGAAATCGCCAATAGATAAGACCATTTTACGATTTGGGCCCAAGTTAGAAGCAGAGCCTAAGGTGTAAATTATTGATAGTCCATATCTCGGAAACTATAAGAGATAATGCTATTTCGCAACCGGCAATGTAATTAGCATGCCGAACATTACTTGGAATGTGAATTGGAACGAAATCGCCAATAGATAAGACCATTTTACAATTTGGGCCCAAGTTAGAAGCAGAGCCTAAGGTGTAAATTATCGATAGTCCATATCTCGGAAACTATAAGAGATAATGCAATTTGGCAACCGGCAATGTAATTAGCATGCCGAATATTACTTGGAATGTGAATTGGAACGAAATCGCCAATAGATAAGACCATTTTACAATTTGGGCCCAAGTTAGAAGCAGAGCCTAAGGTGTAAATTATCGATAGTCCATATCTCGGAAACTATAAGAGATAATGCAATTTGGCAACCGGCAATGTAATTAGCATGCCGAATATTACTTGGAATGTGAATTGGAACGAAATCGCCAATAGATAAGACCATTTTACGATTTGGGCCCAAGTTAGAAGCAGAGCCTAAGGTGTAAATTATCGATAGTCCATATCTCGGAAACTATAAGAGATAATGCAATTTGGCAACCGGCAATGTAATTAGCATGCCGAATATTACTTGGAATGTGAATTGGAACGAAATCGCCAATAGATAAGACCATTTTACGATTTGGGCCCAAGTTAGAAGCAGAGCCTAAGGTGTAAATTATCGATAGTCCATATCTCGGAAACTATAAGAGATAATGCAATTTGGCAACCGGCAATGTAATTAGCATGCCGAATATTACTTGGAATGTGAATTGGAACGAAATCGCCAATAGATAAGACCATTATACAATTTGGGCCCAAGTTAGAAGCAGAGCCTAAGGTGTAAATTATTGATAGTCCATATCTCGGAAACTATAAGAGATAATGCTATTTCGCAACCGGCAATGTAATTAGCATGCCGAATATTACTTGGAATGTGAATTGGAACGAAATTGCCAATAGATAAGACCATTTTACAATTTGGGCCCAAATTAGAAGCAGAGCCTAAGGTGTAAATTATTGATAGTCCATATCTCGGAAACTATAAGAGATAATGCTATTTCGCAACCGGCAATGTAATTAGCATGCCGAATATTACTTGGAATGTGAATTGGAACGAAATCGCCAATAGATAAGACCATTTTACAATTTGGGCCCAAGTTAGAAGCAGAGCCTAAGGTGTAAATTATCGATAGTCCATATCTCGGAAACTATAAGAGATAATGCAATTTGGCAACCGGCAATGTAATTAGCATGCCGAATATTACTTGGAATGTGAATTGGAACGAAATCGCCAATAGATAAGACCATTTTACAATTTGGGCCCAAGTTAGAAGCAGAGCCTAAGGTGTAAATTATCGATAGTCCATATCTCGGAAACTATAAGAGATAATGCAATTTCGCAACCGGCAATGTAATTAGCATGCCGAATATCACTTGGAATGTGAATTGGGACGAAATCGCCAATAGATAAGACCATTTTACAATTTGGGCCCAAGTTAAAAGCAGAGCCTAAGGTGTAAATTATCGATAGTCCATATCTCGGAAACTATAAGAGATAATGCAATTTGGCAACCGGCAATGTAATTAGCATGCCGAATATTACTTGGAATGTGAATTGGAACGAAATCGCCAATAGATAAGACCATTTTACAATTTGGGCCCAAGTTAGAAGCAGAGCCTAAAGTGTAAATTATCGATAGTCGATATCTCGGAAACTATAAGAGATAATGCAATTTGGCAACCGGCAATGTAATTAGCATGCCGAATATTACTTGGAATGTGAATTGGAACGAAATCGCCAATAGATAAGACCATTTTACAATTTGGGCCCAAGTTAGAAGCAGAGCCTAAGGTGTAAATTATCGATAGTCCATATCTCGGAAACTATAAGAGATAATGCAATTTGGCAACCGGCAATGTAATTAGCATGCCGAATATTACTTGGAATGTGAATTGGAACGAAATCGCCAATAGATAAGACCATTTTACAATTTGGGCCCAAGTTATAAGCAGAGCCTATGGTGTAAATTATCGATAGTCCATATCTCGGAAACTATAAGAGATAATGCAATTTGGCAACCGGCAATGTAATTAGCATGCCGAATATTACTTGGAATGTGAATTGGAACGAAATCGCCAATAGATAAGACCATTTTACAATTTGGGCCCAAGTTAGAAGCAGAGCCTAAGGTGTAAATTATCGATAGTCCATATCTCGGAAACTATAAGAGTTAATGCAATTTGGCAACCGGCAATGTAATTAGCATGCCGAATATTACTTGGAATGTGAATTGGAACGAAATCGCCAATAGATAAGACCATTTTACAATTTGGGCCCAAGTTAGAAGCAGAGCCTAAGGTGTAAATTATCGATAGTCCATATCTCGGAAACTATAAGAGATAATGCAATTTGGCAACCGGCAATGTAATTAGCATGCCGAATATTACTTGGAATGTGAATTGGAACGAAATCGCCAATAGATAAGACCATTTTACAATTTGGGCCCAAGTTAGAAGCAGAGCCTAAGGTGTAAATTATCGATAGTCCATATCTCGGAAACTATAAGAGATAATGCAATTTGGCAACCGGCAATGTATTTAGCATGCCGAATATTACTTGGAATGTGAATTGGAACGAAATCGCCAATAGGTAAGACCATTTTACAATTTGGGCCCAAGTTAGAAGCAGAGCCTAAGGTGTAAATTATCGATAGTCCATATCTCGGAAACTATAAGAGATAATGCAATTTGGCAACCGGCAATGTATTTAGCATGCCGAATATTACTTGGAATGTGAATTGGAACGAAATCGCCAATAGGTAAGACCATTTTACAATTTGGGCCCAAGTTAGAAGCAGAGCCTAAGGTGTAAATTATCGATAGTCCATATCTCGGAAACTATAAGAGATAATGCAATTTGGCAACCGGCAATGTAATTAGCATGCCGAATATTACTTGGAATGTGAATTGGAACGAAATCGCCAATAGATAAGACCATTTTACAATTTGGGCCCAAGTTAGAAGCAGAGCCTAAGGTGTAAATTATCGATAGTCGATATCTCGGAAACTATAAGAGATAATGCAATTTGGCAACCGGCAATGTAATTAGCATGCCGAATATTACTTGGAATGTGAATTGGAACGAAATCGCCAATAGATAAGACCATTTTACAATTTGGGCCCAAGTTAGAAGCAGAGCCTAAGGTGTAAATTATCGATAGTCCATATCTCGGAAACTATAAGAGATAATGCAATTTGGCAACCGGCAATGTAATTAGCATGCCGAATATTACTTGGAATGTGAATTGGAACGAAATCGCCAATAGATAAGACCATTTTACAATTTGGGCCCAAGTTATAAGCAGAGCCTATGGTGTAAATTATCGATAGTCCATATCTCGGAAACTATAAGAGATAATGCAATTTGGCAACCGGCAATGTAATTAGCATGCCGAATATTACTTGGAATGTGAATTGGAACGAAATCGCCAATAGATAAGACCATTTTACAATTTGGGCCCAAGTTAGAAGCAGAGCCTAAGGTGTAAATTATCGATAGTCCATATCTCGGAAACTATAAGAGTTAATGCAATTTGGCAACCGGCAATGTAATTAGCATGCCGAATATTACTTGGAATGTGAATTGGAACGAAATCGCCAATAGATAAGACCATTTTACAATTTGGGCCCAAGTTAGAAGCAGAGCCTAAGGTGTAAATTATCGATAGTCCATATCTCGGAAACTATAAGAGATAATGCAATTTGGCAACCGGCAATGTAATTAGCATGCCGAATATTACTTGGAATGTGAATTGGAACGAAATCGCCAATAGATAAGACCATTTTACAATTTGGGCCCAAGTTAGAAGCAGAGCCTAAGGTGTAAATTATCGATAGTCCATATCTCGGAAACTATAAGAGATAATGCAATTTGGCAACCGGCAATGTATTTAGCATGCCGAATATTACTTGGAATGTGAATTGGAACGAAATCGCCAATAGGTAAGACCATTTTACAATTTGGGCCCAAGTTAGAAGCAGAGCCTAAGGTGTAAATTATCGATAGTCCATATCTCGGAAACTATAAGAGATAATGCAATTTGGCAACCGGCAATGTAATTAGCATGCCGAATATTACTTGGAATGTGAATTGGAACGAAATCGCCAATAGATAAGACCATTTTACAATTTGGGCCCAAGTTAGAAGCAGAGCCTAAGGTGTAAATTATCGATAGTCCATATCTCGGAAACTATAAGAGATAATGCAATTTGGCAACCGGCAATGAAATTAGCATGCCGAATATTACTTGGAATGTGAATTGGAACGAAATCGCCAATAGATAAGACCATTTTACAATTTGGGCCCAAGTTAGAAGCAGAGCCTAAGGTGTAAATTATCGATACTCCATATCTCGGAAACTATAAGAGTTAATGCAATTTGGCAACCGGCAATGTAATTAGCATGCCGAATATTACTTGGAATGTGAATTGGAACGAAATCGCCAATAGATAAGACCATTTTACAATTTGGGCCCAAGTTAGAAGCAGAGCCTAAGGTGTAAATTATCGATAGTCCATATCTCGGAAACTATAAGAGATAATGCAATTTGGCAACCGGCAATGTAATTAGCATGCCGAATATTACTTGGAATGTGAATTGGAACGAAATCGCCAATAGATAAGACCATTTTACGATTTGGGCCCAAGTTAGAAGCAGAGCCTAAGGTGTAAATTATCGATAGTCCATATCTCGGAAACTATAAGAGATAATGCAATTTGGCAACCGGCAATGTAATTAGCATGCCGAATATTACTTGGAATGTGAATTGGAACGAAATCGCCAATAGATAAGACCATTTTACAATTTGGGCCCAAGTTAGAAGCAGAGCCTAAGGTGTAAATTATTGATAGTCCATATCTCGGAAACTATAAGAGATAATGCAATTTCGCAACCGGCAATGTAATTAGCATGCCGAATATTACTTGGAATGTTAATTGGAACGAAATCGCCAATAGATAAGACCATTTTACAATTTGGGCCCAAGTTAGAAGCAGAGCCTAAGGTGTAAATTATGGATAGTCCATATCTCGGAAACTATAAGAGATAATGCAATTTGGCAACCGGCAATGTAATTAGCATGCCGAATATTACTTGGAATGTGAATTGGAACGAAATCGCCAATAGATAAGACCATTTTACAATTTGGGCCCAAGTTAGAAGCAGAGCCTAAGGTGTAAATTATCGATAGTCCATATCTCGGAAACTATAAGAGATAATGCAATTTGGCAACCGGCAATGTAATTAGCATGCCGAATATTACTTGGAATGTGAATTGGAACGAAATCGCCAATAGATAAGACCATTTTACAATTTGGGCCCAAGTTATAAGCAGAGCCTATGGTGTAAATTATCGATAGTCCATATCTCGGAAACTATAAGAGATAATGCAATTTGGCAACCGGCAATGTAATTAGCATGCCGAATATTACTTGGAATGTGAATTGGAACGAAATCGCCAATAGATAAGACCATTTTACAATTTGGGCCCAAGTTAGAAGCAGAGCCTAAGGTGTAAATTATCGATAGTCCATATCTCGGAAACTATAAGAGTTAATGCAATTTGGCAACCGGCAATGTAATTAGCATGCCGAATATTACTTGGAATGTGAATTGGAACGAAATCGCCAATAGATAAGACCATTTTACAATTTGGGCCCAAGTTAGAAGCAGAGCCTAAGGTGTAAATTATCGATAGTCCATATCTCGGAAACTATAAGAGATAATGCAATTTGGCAACCGGCAATGTAATTAGCATGCCGAATATTACTTGGAATGTGAATTGGAACGAAATCGCCAATAGATAAGACCATTTTACAATTTGGGCCCAAGTTAGAAGCAGAGCCTAAGGTGTAAATTATCGATAGTCCATATCTCGGAAACTATAAGAGATAATGCAATTTGGCAACCGGCAATGTATTTAGCATGCCGAATATTACTTGGAATGTGAATTGGAACGAAATCGCCAATAGGTAAGACCATTTTACAATTTGGGCCCAAGTTAGAAGCAGAGCCTAAGGTGTAAATTATCGATAGTCCATATCTCGGAAACTATAAGAGATAATGCAATTTGGCAACCGGCAATGTAATTAGCATGCCGAATATTACTTGGAATGTGAATTGGAACGAAATCGCCAATAGATAAGACCATTTTACAATTTGGGCCCAAGTTAGAAGCAGAGCCTAAGGTGTAAATTATCGATAGTCCATATCTCGGAAACTATAAGAGATAATGCAATTTGGCAACCGGCAATGAAATTAGCATGCCGAATATTACTTGGAATGTGAATTGGAACGAAATCGCCAATAGATAAGACCATTTTACAATTTGGGCCCAAGTTAGAAGCAGAGCCTAAGGTGTAAATTATCGATACTCCATATCTCGGAAACTATAAGAGTTAATGCAATTTGGCAACCGGCAATGTAATTAGCATGCCGAATATTACTTGGAATGTGAATTGGAACGAAATCGCCAATAGATAAGACCATTTTACAATTTGGGCCCAAGTTAGAAGCAGAGCCTAAGGTGTAAATTATCGATAGTCCATATCTCGGAAACTATAAGAGATAATGCAATTTGGCAACCGGCAATGTAATTAGCATGCCGAATATTACTTGGAATGTGAATTGGAACGAAATCGCCAATAGATAAGACCATTTTACGATTTGGGCCCAAGTTAGAAGCAGAGCCTAAGGTGTAAATTATCGATAGTCCATATCTCGGAAACTATAAGAGATAATGCAATTTGGCAACCGGCAATGTAATTAGCATGCCGAATATTACTTGGAATGTGAATTGGAACGAAATCGCCAATAGATAAGACCATTTTACAATTTGGGCCCAAGTTAGAAGCAGAGCCTAAGGTGTAAATTATTGATAGTCCATATCTCGGAAACTATAAGAGATAATGCAATTTCGCAACCGGCAATGTAATTAGCATGCCGAATATTACTTGGAATGTTAATTGGAACGAAATCGCCAATAGATAAGACCATTTTACAATTTGGGCCCAAGTTAGAAGCAGAGCCTAAGGTGTAAATTATGGATAGTCCATATCTCGGAAACTATAAGAGATAATGCAATTTGGCAACCGGCAATGTAATTAGCATGCCGAATATTACTTGGAATGTGAATTGGAACGAAATCGCCAATAGATAAGACCATTTTACAATTTGGGCCCAAGTTAGAAGCAGAGCCTAAGGTGTAAATTATCGATAGTCCATATCTCGGAAACTATAAGAGATAATGCAATTTGGCAACCGGCAATGTAATTAGCATGCCAAATATTACTTGGAATGTGAATTGGAACGAAATCGCCAATAGATAAGACCATTTTACAATTTGGGCCCAAGTTAGAAGCAGAGCCTAAGGTGTAAATTATCGATAGTCCATATCTCGGAAACTATAAGAGATAATGCAATTTGGCAACTGGCAATGTAATTAGCATGCCGAATATTACTTGGAATGTGAATTGGAACGAAATCGCCAATAGATAAGACCATTTTACAATTTGGGCCCAAGTTAGAAGCAGAGCCTAAGGTGTAAATTATTGATAGTCCATATCTCGGAAACTATAAGAGATAATGCAATTTCGCAACCGGCAATGTAATTAGCATGCCGAATATCACTTGGAATGTGAATTGGGACGAAATCGCCAATAGATAAGACCATTTTACAATTTGGGCCCAAGTTAGAAGCAGAGCCTAAGGTGTAAATTATCGATAGTCCATATCTCGGAAACTATAAGAGATAATGCAATTTGGCAACCGGCAATGTAATTAGCATGCCGAATATTACTTGGAATGTGAATTGGAACGAAATCGCCAATAGATAAGACCATTTTACAATTTGGGCCCAAGTTAGAAGCAGAGCCTAAAGTGTAAATTATCGATAGTCCATATCTCGGAAACTATAAGAGATAATGCAATTTGGCAACCGGCAATGTAATTAGCATGCCGAATATTACTTGGAATGTGAATTGGAACGAAATCGCCAATAGATAAGACCATTTTACAATTTGGGCCCAAGTTAGAAGCAGAGCCTAAGGTGTAAATTATCGGTAGTCCATATCTCGGAAACTATAAGAGATAATGCAATTTGGCAACCGGCAATGTAATTAGCATGCCGAATATTATTTGGAATGTGAATTGGAACGAAATCGCCAATAGATAAGACCATTTTACAATTTGGGCCCAAGTTATAAGCAGAGCCTATGGTGTAAATTATCGATAGTCCATATCTCGGAAACTATAAGAGATAATGCAATTTGGCAACCGGCAATGTAATTAGCATGCCGAATATTACTTGGAATGTGAATTGGAACGAAATCGCCAATAGATAAGACCATTTTACAATTTGGGCCCAAGTTAGAAGCAGAGCCTATGGTGTAAATTATCGATAGTCCATATCTCGGAAACTATAAGAGTTAATGCAATTTGGCAACCGGCAATGTAATTAGCATGCCGAATATTACTTGGAATGTGAATTGGAACGAAATCGCCAATAGATAAGACCATTTTACAATTTGGGCCCAAGTTAGAAGCAGAGCCTAAGGTGTAAATTATCGATAGTCCATATCTCGGAAACTATAAGAGATAATGCAATTTGGCAACCGGCAATGTAATTAGCATGCCGAATATTACTTGGAATGTGAATTGGAACGAAATCGCCAATAGATAAGACCATTTTACAATTTGGGCCCAAGTTAGAAGCAGAGCCTAAGGTGTAAATTATCGATAGTCCATATCTCGGAAACTATAAGAGATAATGCAATTTGGCAACCGGCAATGTAATTAGCATGCCGAATATTACTTGGAATGTGAATTGGAACGAAATCGCCAATAGGTAAGACCATTTTACAATTTGGGCCCAAGTTAGAAGCAGAGCCTAAGGTGTAAATTATCGATAGTCCATATCTCGGAAACTATAAGAGATAATTCAATTTGGCAACCGGCAATGTAATTAGCATGCCGAATATTACTTGGAATGTGAATTGGAACGAAATCGCCAATAGAAAAGACCATTTTACAATTTGGGCCCAAGTTAGAAGCAGAGCCTAAGGTGTAAATTATCGATAGTCCATATCCCGGAAACTATAAGAGATAATGCAATTTGGCAACCGGCAATGTAATTAGCATGCCGAATATTACTTGGAATGTGAATTGGAACGAAATCGCCAATAGATAAGACCATTTTACAATTTGGGCCCAAGTTAGAAGCAGAGCCTAAGGTGTAAATTATCGATAGTCCATATCTCGGAAGCTATAAGAGATAATGCAATTTGGCAACCGGCAATGTAATTAGCATGCCGAATATTACTTGGAATGTGAATTGGAACGAAATCGCCAATAGATAAGACCATTTTACAATTTGGGCCCAAGTTAGAAGCAGAGCCTATGGTGTAAATTATCGATAGTCCATATCTCAGAAACTATAAGAGATAATGCAATTTGGCAACCGGCAATGTAATTAGCATGCCGAATATTACTTGGAATGTGAATTGGAACGAAATCGCCAATAGATAAGACCATTTTACAATTTGGGCCCAAGTTAGAAGCAGAGCCTAAGGTGTAAATTATCGATAGTCCGTATCTCGGAAACTATAAGAGTTAATGCAATTTGGCAACCGGCAATGTAATTAGCATGCCGAATATTACTTGGAATATGAATTGGAATGAAATCGCCAATAGATAAGACCATTTTACAATTTGGGCCCAAGTTAGAAGCAGAGCCTAAGGTGTAAATTATCGATAGTCCATATCTCGGAAACTATAAGAGATAATGCAATTTGGCAACCGGCAATGTAATTAGCATGCCGAATATTACTTGGAATGTGAATTGGAACGAAATCGCCAATAGATAAGACCATTTTACAATTTGGGCCCAAGTTAGAAGCAGAGCCTAAGGTGTAAATTATCGACAGTCCATATCTCGGAAACTATAAGAGATAATGCAATTTGGCAACCGGCAATGTGATTAGCATGCCGAATATTACTTGGAATGTGAATTGGAATGAAATCGCCAATAGATAAGACCATTTTACAATTTGGGCCCAAGTTAGAAGCAGAGCCTAAGGTGTAAATTATCGATAGTCCATATCTGGGAAACTATAAGAGATAATGCAATTTGGCAACCGGCAATGTAATTAGCATGCCGAATATTACTTGGAATGTGAATTGGAACGAAATCGCCAATAGATAAGACCATTTTACAATTTGGGCCCAAGTTAGAAGCAGAGCCTAAGGTGTAAATTATCGATAGTCCATATCTCGGAAACTATAAGAGATAATGCAATTTGGCAACCGGCAATGTAATTAGCATGCCGAATATTACTTGGAATGTGAATTGGAACGAAATCGCCAATAGATAAGACCATTTTACAATTTGGGCCCAAGTTAGGAGCAGAGCCTAAGGTGTAAATTATCGATAGTCCATATCTCGGAAACTATAAGAGATAATGCAATTTGGCAACCGGCAATGTAATTAGCATGCCGAATATTACTTGGAGTGTGAATTGGAACGAAATCGCCAATAGATAATACCATTTTACAATTTGGGCCCAAGTTAGAAGCAGAGCCTAAGGTGTAAATTATCGATAGTCCATATCTCGGAAACTATAAGAGATAATGCAATTTGGCAACTGGCAATGTAATTAGCATGCCGAATAGTACTTGGAATGTGAATTGGAACGAAATCGCCAATAGATAAGACCATTTTACAATTTGGGCCCAAGTTAGAAGCAGAGCCTAAGGTGTAAATTATCGATAGTCCATATCTCGGAAACTATAAGAGATAATGCAATTTGGCAACCGGCAATGTAATTAGCATGCCGAATACTACTTGGAATGTGAATTGGAACGAAATCGCCAATAGATAAGACCATTTTACAATTTGGGCCCAAGTTAGAAGCAGAGCCTAAGGTGTAAATTATCGATAGTCCATATCTCGGAAACTATAAGAGATAATTCAATTTGGCAACCGGCAATGTAATTAGCATGCCGAATATTACTTGGAATGTGAATTGGAACGAAATCGCCAATAGATAAGACGATTTTACAATTTGGGCCCAAGTTAGAAGCAGAGCCTAAGGTGTAAATTATCGATAGCCCATATCTCGGAAACTATAAGAGATAATGCAATTTGGCAACCGGCAATGTAATTAGCATGCCGAATATTACTTGGAATGTGAATTGGAACGAAATCGCCAATAGATAAGACCATTTTACAATTTGGGCCCAAGTTAGAAGCAGAGCCTAAGGTGTAAATTATCGATAGTCCATATCTCGGAAACTATAAGAGTTAATGCAATTTGGCAACCGGCAATGTAATTAGCATGCCGAATATTACTTGGAATGTGAATTGGAACGAAATCGCCAATAGATAAGAGCATTTTACAATTTGGGCCCAAATTAGAAGCAGAGCCTAAGGTGTAATTTATCGATAGTCCATATCTCGGAAACTATAAGAGATAATTCAATTTGGCAACCGGCAATGTAATTAGCATGCCGAATATTACTTGGAATGTGAATTGGAACGAAATCGCCAATAGATAAGACCATTTTACGATTTGGGCCCAAGTTAGAAGCAGAGCCTAAGGTGTAAATTATCGATAGTCCATATCTCGGAAACTATAAGAGATAATGCAATTTGGCAACCGGCAATGTAATTAGCATGCCGAATATTACTTGGAATGTGAATTGGAACGAAATCGCCAATAGATAAGACCATTTTACAATTTGGGCCCAAGTTAGAAGCAGAGCCTAAGGTGTAAATTATTGATAGTCCATATCTCGGAAACTATAAGAGATAATGCAATTTCGCAACCGGCAATGTAATTAGCATGCCGAATATTACTTGGAATGTGAATTGGAACGAAATCGCCAATAGATAAGACCATTTTACAATTTGGGCCCAAGTTAGAAGCAGAGCCTAAGGTGTAAATTATTGATAGTCCATATCTCGGAAACTATAAGAGATAATGCAATTTGGCAACCGGCAATGTAATTAGCATGCCGAATATTACTTGGAATGTGAATTGGAACGAAATCGCCAATAGATAAGACCATTTTACAATTTGGGCCCAAGTTAGAAGCAGAGCCTAAGGTGTAAATTATCGATAGTCCATATCTCGGAAACTATAAGAGATAATGCAATTTGGCAACCGGCAATGTAATTAGCATGCCGAATATTACTTGGAATGTGAATTGGAACGAAATCGCCAATAGATAAGACCATTTTACAATTTGGGCCCAAGTTAGAAGCAGAGCCTAAGGTGTAAATTATCGATAGTCCATATCTCGGAAACTATAAGAGATAATGCAATTTGGCAACCGGCAATGTAATTAGCATGCCGAATATTACTTGGAATGTGAATTGGAACGAAATCGCCAATAGATAAGACCATTTTACAATTTGGGCCCAAGTTAGAAGCAGAGCCTAAGGTGTAAATTATTGATAGTCCATATCTCGGAAACTATAAGAGATAATGCAATTTCGCAACCGGCAATGTAATTAGCATGCCGAATATCACTTGGAATGTGAATTGGGACGAAATCGCCAATAGATAAGACCATTTTACAATTTGGGCCCAAGTTAGAAGCAGAGCCTAAGGTGTAAATTATCGATAGTCCATATCTCGGAAACTATAAGAGATAATGCAATTTGGCAACCGGTAATGTAATTAGCATGCCGAATATTACTTGGAATGTGAATTGGAACGAAATCGCCAATAGATAAGACCATTTTACAATTTGGGCCCAAGTTAGAAGCAGAGCCTAAGGTGTAAATTATCGATAGTCCATATCTCGGAAACTATAAGAGATAATGCAATTTGGCAACCGGCAATGTAATTAGCATGCCGAATATTACTTGGAATGTGAATTGGAACGAAATCGCCAATAGATAAGACCATTTTACAATTGGGCCCAAGTTATAAGCAGAGCCTATGGTGTAAAATATCGATAGTCCATATCTCGGAAACTATAAGAGATAATGCAATTTGGCAACCGACAATGTAATTAGCATGCCGAATATTACTTGGAATGTGAATTGGAACGAAATCGCCAATAGATAAGACCATTTTACAATTTGGGCCCAAGTTAGAAGCAGAGCCTAAGGTGTAAATTATCGATAGTCCATATCTCGGAAACTATAAGAGTTAATGCAATTTGGCAACCGGCAATGTAATTAGCATGCCGAATATTACTTGGAATGTGAATTGGAACGAAATCGCCAATAGATAAGACCATTTTACAATTTGGGCCCAAGTTAGAAGCAGAGCCTAAGGTGTATTTTATCGATAGTCCATATCTCCGAAACTATAAGAGATAATGCAATTTGGCAACCGGCAATGTAATTAGCATGCCGAATATTGCTTGGAATGTGAATTGGAACGAAATCGCCAATAGATAAGACCATTTTACAATTTGGGCCCAAGTTAGAAGCAGAGCCTAAGGTGTAAATTATCGATAGTCCATATCTCGGAAACTATAAGAGATAATGCAATTTGGCAACCGGCAATGTAATTAGCATGCCGAATATTACTTGGAATGTGAATTGGAACGAAATCGCCAATAGATAAGACCATTTTACGATTTGGGCCCAAGTTAGAAGCAGAGCCTAAGGTGTAAATTATCGATAGTCCATATCTCGGAAACTATAAGAGATAATGCAATTTGGCAACCGGCAATGTAATTAGCATGCCGAATATTACTTGGAATGTGAATTGGAACGAAATCGCCAATAGGTAAGACCATTTTACAATTTGGGCCCAAGTTAGAAGCACAGCCTAAGGTGTAAATTATTGATAGTCCATATCTCGGAAACTATAAGAGATAATGCAATTTCGCAACCGGCAATGTAATTAGCATGCCGAATATTACTTGGAATGTGAATTGGAACGAAATCGCCAATAGATAAGACCATTTTACAATTTGGGCCCAAGTTAGAAGCAGAGCCTAAGGTGTAAATTATTGATAGTCCATATCTCGGAAACTATAAGAGATAATGCAATTTGGCAACCGGCAATGTAATTAGCATGCCGAATATTACTTGGAATGTGAATTGGAACGAAATCGCCAATAGATAAGACCATTTTACAATTTGGGCCCAAGTTAGAAGCAGAGCCTAAGGTGTAAATTATCGATAGTCCATATCTCGGAAACTATAAGAGATAATGCAATTTGGCAACCGGCAATGTAATTAGCATGCCGAATATTACTTGGAATGTGAATTGGAACGAAATCGCCAATAGATAAGACCATTTTACAATTTGGGCCCAAGTTATAAGCAGAGCCTATGGTGTAAATTATCGATAGTCCATATCTCGGAAACTATAAGAGATAATGCAATTTGGCAACCGGCAATGTAATTAGCATGCCGAATATTACTTGGAATGTGAATTGGAACGAAATCGCCAATAGATAAGACCATTTTACAATTTGGGCCCAAGTTAGAAGCAGAGCCTAAGGTGTAAATTATCGATAGTCCATATCTCGGAAACTATAAGAGTTAATGCAATTTGGCAACCGGCAATGTAATTAGCATGCCGAATATTACTTGGAATGTGAATTGGAACGAAATCGCCAATAGATAAGACCATTTTACAATTTGGGCCCAAGTTAGAAGCAGAGCCTAAGGTGTAAATTATCGATAGTCCATATCTCGGAAACTATAAGAGATAATGCAATTTGGCAACCGGCAATGTAATTAGCATGCCGAATATTACTTGGAATGTGAATTGGAACGAAATCGCCAATAGATAAGACCATTTTACAATTTGGGCCCAAGTTAGAAGCAGAGCCTAAGGTGTAAATTATCGATAGTCCATATCTCGGAAACTATAAGAGATAATGCAATTTGGCAACCGGCAATGTATTTAGCATGCCGAATATTACTTGGAATGTGAATTGGAACGAAATCGCCAATAGGTAAGACTATTTTACAATTTGGGCCCAAGTTAGAAGCAGAGCCTAAGGTGTAAATTATCGATAGTCCATATCTCGGAAACTATAAGAGATAATGCAATTTGGCAACCGGCAATGTAATTAGCATGCCGAATATTACTTGGAATGTGAATTGGAACGAAATCGCCAATAGATAAGACCATTTTACAATTTGGGCCCAAGTTAGAAGCAGAGCCTAAGGTGTAAATTATCGATAGTCCATATCTCGGAAACTATAAGAGATAATGCAATTTGGCAACCGGCAATGAAATTAGCATGCCGAATATTACTTGGAATGTGAATTGGAACGAAATCGCCAATAGATAAGACCATTTTACAATTTGGGCCCAAGTTAGAAGCAGAGCCTAAGGTGTAAATTATCGATACTCCATATCTCGGAAACTATAAGAGTTAATGCAATTTGGCAACCGGCAATGTAATTAGCATGCCGAATATTACTTGGAATGTGAATTGGAACGAAATCGCCAATAGATAAGACCATTTTACAATTTGGGCCCAAGTTAGAAGCAGAGCCTAAGGTGTAAATTATCGATAGTCCATATCTCGGAAACTATAAGAGATAATGCAATTTGGCAACCGGCAATGTAATTAGCATGCCGAATATTACTTGGAATGTGAATTGGAACGAAATCGCCAATAGATAAGACCATTTTACGATTTGGGCCCAAGTTAGAAGCAGAGCCTAAGGTGTAAATTATCGATAGTCCATATCTCGGAAACTATAAGAGATAATGCAATTTGGCAACCGGCAATGTAATTAGCATGCCGAATATTACTTGGAATGTGAATTGGAACGAAATCGCCAATAGATAAGACCATTTTACAATTTGGGCCCAAGTTAGAAGCAGAGCCTAAGGTGTAAATTATTGATAGTCCATATCTCGGAAACTATAAGAGATAATGCAATTTCGCAACCGGCAATGTAATTAGCATGCCGAATATTACTTGGAATGTTAATTGGAACGAAATCGCCAATAGATAAGACCATTTTACAATTTGGGCCCAAGTTAGAAGCAGAGCCTAAGGTGTAAATTATGGATAGTCCATATCTCGGAAACTATAAGAGATAATGCAATTTGGCAACCGGCAATGTAATTAGCATGCCGAATATTACTTGGAATGTGAATTGGAACGAAATCGCCAATAGATAAGACCATTTTACAATTTGGGCCCAAGTTAGAAGCAGAGCCTAAGGTGTAAATTATCGATAGTCCATATCTCGGAAACTATAAGAGATAATGCAATTTGGCAACCGGCAATGTAATTAGCATGCCAAATATTACTTGGAATGTGAATTGGAACGAAATCGCCAATAGATAAGACCATTTTACAATTTGGGCCCAAGTTAGAAGCAGAGCCTAAGGTGTAAATTATCGATAGTCCATATCTCGGAAACTATAAGAGATAATGCAATTTGGCAACTGGCAATGTAATTAGCATGCCGAATATTACTTGGAATGTGAATTGGAACGAAATCGCCAATAGATAAGACCATTTTACAATTTGGGCCCAAGTTAGAAGCAGAGCCTAAGGTGTAAATTATTGATAGTCCATATCTCGGAAACTATAAGAGATAATGCAATTTCGCAACCGGCAATGTAATTAGCATGCCGAATATCACTTGGAATGTGAATTGGGACGAAATCGCCAATAGATAAGACCATTTTACAATTTGGGCCCAAGTTAGAAGCAGAGCCTAAGGTGTAAATTATCGATAGTCCATATCTCGGAAACTATAAGAGATAATGCAATTTGGCAACCGGCAATGTAATTAGCATGCCGAATATTACTTGGAATGTGAATTGGAACGAAATCGCCAATAGATAAGACCATTTTACAATTTGGGCCCAAGTTAGAAGCAGAGCCTAAAGTGTAAATTATCGATAGTCCATATCTCGGAAACTATAAGAGATAATGCAATTTGGCAACCGGCAATGTAATTAGCATGCCGAATATTACTTGGAATGTGAATTGGAACGAAATCGCCAATAGATAAGACCATTTTACAATTTGGGCCCAAGTTAGAAGCAGAGCCTAAGGTGTAAATTATCGATAGTCCATATCTCGGAAACTATAAGAGATAATGCAATTTGGCAACCGGCAATGTAATTAGCATGCCGAATATTACTTGGAATGTGAATTGGAACGAAATCGCCAATAGATAAGACCATTTTACGATTTGGGCCCAAGTTAGAAGCAGAGCCTAAGGTGTAAATTATCGATAGTCCATATCTCGGAAACTATAAGAGATAATGCAATTTGGCAACCGGCAATGTAATTAGCATGCCGAATATTACTTGGAATGTGAATTGGAACGAAATCGCCAATAGATAAGACCATTTTACAATTTGGGCCCAAGTTAGAAGCAGAGCCTAAGGTGTAAATTATTGATAGTCCATATCTCGGAAACTATAAGAGATAATGCAATTTCGCAACCGGCAATGTAATTAGCATGCCGAATATTACTTGGAATGTTAATTGGAACGAAATCGCCAATAGATAAGACCATTTTACAATTTGGGCCCAAGTTAGAAGCAGAGCCTAAGGTGTAAATTATGGATAGTCCATATCTCGGAAACTATAAGAGATAATGCAATTTGGCAACCGGCAATGTAATTAGCATGCCGAATATTACTTGGAATGTGAATTGGAACGAAATCGCCAATAGATAAGACCATTTTACAATTTGGGCCCAAGTTAGAAGCAGAGCCTAAGGTGTAAATTATCGATAGTCCATATCTCGGAAACTATAAAGATAATGCAATTTGGCAACCGGCAATGTAATTAGCATGCCAAATATTACTTGGAATGTGAATTGGAACGAAATCGCCAATAGATAAGACCATTTTACAATTTGGGCCCAAGTTAGAAGCAGAGCCTAAGGTGTAAATTATCGATAGTCCATATCTCGGAAACTATAAGAGATAATGCAATTTGGCAACTGGCAATGTAATTAGCATGCCGAATATTACTTGGAATGTGAATTGGAACGAAATCGCCAATAGATAAGACCATTTTACAATTTGGGCCCAAGTTAGAAGCAGAGCCTAAGGTGTAAATTATTGATAGTCCATATCTCGGAAACTATAAGAGATAATGCAATTTCGCAACCGGCAATGTAATTAGCATGCCGAATATCACTTGGAATGTGAATTGGGACGAAATCGCCAATAGATAAGACCATTTTACAATTTGGGCCCAAGTTAGAAGCAGAGCCTAAGGTGTAAATTATCGATAGTCCATATCTCGGAAACTATAAGAGATAATGCAATTTGGCAACCGGCAATGTAATTAGCATGCCGAATATTACTTGGAATGTGAATTGGAACGAAATCGCCAATAGATAAGACCATTTTACAATTTGGGCCCAAGTTAGAAGCAGAGCCTAAGGTGTAAATTATCGGTAGTCCATATCTCGGAAACTATAAGAGATAATGCAATTTGGCAACCGGCAATGTAATTAGCATGCCGAATATTATTTGGAATGTGAATTGGAACGAAATCGCCAATAGATAAGACCATTTTACAATTTGGGCCCAAGTTATAAGCAGAGCCTATGGTGTAAATTATCGATAGTCCATATCTCGGAAACTATAAGAGATAATGCAATTTGGCAACCGGCAATGTAATTAGCATGCCGAATATTACTTGGAATGTGAATTGGAACGAAATCGCCAATAGATAAGACCATTTTACAATTTGGGCCCAAGTTAGAAGCAGAGCCTATGGTGTAAATTATCGATAGTCCATATCTCGGAAACTATAAGAGTTAATGCAATTTGGCAACCGGCAATGTAATTAGCATGCCGAATATTACTTGGAATGTGAATTGGAACGAAATCGCCAATAGATAAGACCATTTTACAATTTGGGCCCAAGTTAGAAGCAGAGCCTAAGGTGTAAATTATCGATAGTCCATATCTCGGAAACTATAAGAGATAATGCAATTTGGCAACCGGCAATGTAATTAGCATGCCGAATATTACTTGGAATGTGAATTGGAACGAAATCGCCAATAGATAAGACCATTTTACAATTTGGGCCCAAGTTAGAAGCAGAGCCTAAGGTGTAAATTATCGATAGTCCATATCTCGGAAACTATAAGAGATAATGCAATTTGGCAACCGGCAATGTAATTAGCATGCCGAATATTACTTGGAATGTGAATTGGAACGAAATCGCCAATAGGTAAGACCATTTTACAATTTGGGCCCAAGTTAGAAGCAGAGCCTAAGGTGTAAATTATCGATAGTCCATATCTCGGAAACTATAAGAGATAATTCAATTTGGCAACCGGCAATGTAATTAGCATGCCGAATATTACTTGGAATGTGAATTGGAACGAAATCGCCAATAGAAAAGACCATTTTACAATTTGGGACCAAGTTAGAAGCAGAGCCTAAGGTGTAAATTATCGATAGTCCATATCCGGAAACTATAAGAGATAATGCAATTTGGCAACCGGCAATGTAATTAGCATGCCGAATATTACTTGGAATGTGAATTGGAACGAAATCGCCAATAGATAAGACCATTTTACAATTTGGGCCCAAGTTAGAAGCAGAGCCTAAGGTGTAAATTATCGATAGTCCATATCTCGGAAGCTATAAGAGATAATGCAATTTGGCAACCGGCAATGTAATTAGCATGCCGAATATTACTTGGAATGTGAATTGGAACGAAATCGCCAATAGATAAGACCATTTTACAATTTGGGCCCAAGTTAGAAGCAGAGCCTATGGTGTAAATTATCGATAGTCCATATCTCAGAAACTATAAGAGATAATGCAATTTGGCAACCGGCAATGTAATTAGCATGCCGAATATTACTTGGAATGTGAATTGGAACGAAATCGCCAATAGATAAGACCATTTTACAATTTGGGCCCAAGTTAGAAGCAGAGCCTATGGTGTAAATTATCGATAGTCCGTATCTCGGAAACTATAAGAGTTAATGCAATTTGGCAACCGGCAATGTAATTAGCATGCCGAATATTACTTGGAATATGAATTGGAATGAAATCGCCAATAGATAAGACCATTTTACAATTTGGGCCCAAGTTAGAAGCAGAGCCTAAGGTGTAAATTATCGATAGTCCATATCTCGGAAACTATAAGAGATAATGCAATTTGGCAACCGGCAATGTAATTAGCATGCCGAATATTACTTGGAATGTGAATTGGAACGAAATCGCCAATAGATAAGACCATTTTACAATTTGGGCCCAAGTTAGAAGCAGAGCCTAAGGTGTAAATTATCGACAGTCCATATCTCGGAAACTATAAGAGATAATGCAATTTGGCAACCGGCAATGTGATTAGCATGCCGAATATTACTTGGAATGTGAATTGGAATGAAATCGCCAATAGATAAGACCATTTTACAATTTGGGCCCAAGTTAGAAGCAGAGCCTAAGGTGTAAATTATCGATAGTCCATATCTGGGAAACTATAAGAGATAATGCAATTTGGCAACCGGCAATGTAATTAGCATGCCGAATATTACTTGGAATGTGAATTGGAACGAAATCGCCAATAGATAAGACCATTTTACAATTTGGGCCCAAGTTAGAAGCAGAGCCTAAGGTGTAAATTATCGATAGTCCATATCTCGGAAACTATAAGAGATAATGCAATTTGGCAACCGGCAATGTAATTAGCATGCCGAATATTACTTGGAATGTGAATTGGAACGAAATCGCCAATAGATAAGACCATTTTACAATTTGGGCCCAAGTTAGGAGCAGAGCCTAAGGTGTAAATTATCGATAGTCCATATCTCGGAAACTATAAGAGATAATGCAATTTGGCAACCGGCAATGTAATTAGCATGCCGAATATTACTTGGAGTGTGAATTGGAACGAAATCGCCAATAGATAATACCATTTTACAATTTGGGCCCAAGTTAGAAGCAGAGCCTAAGGTGTAAATTATCGATAGTCCATATCTCGGAAACTATAAGAGATAATGCAATTTGGCAACTGGCAATGTAATTAGCATGCCGAATAGTACTTGGAATGTGAATTGGAACGAAATCGCCAATAGATAAGACCATTTTACAATTTGGGCCCAAGTTAGAAGCAGAGCCTAAGGTGTAAATTATCGATAGTCCATATCTCGGAAACTATAAGAGATAATGCAATTTGGCAACCGGCAATGTAATTAGCATGCCGAATACTACTTGGAATGTGAATTGGAACGAAATCGCCAATAGATAAGACCATTTTACAATTTGGGCCCAAGTTAGAAGCAGAGCCTAAGGTGTAAATTATCGATAGTCCATATCTCGGAAACTATAAGAGATAATTCAATTTGGCAACCGGCAATGTAATTAGCATGCCGAATATTACTTGGAATGTGAATTGGAACGAAATCGCCAATAGATAAGACGATTTTACAATTTGGGCCCAAGTTAGAAGCAGAGCCTAAGGTGTAAATTATCGATAGCCCATATCTCGGAAACTATAAGAGATAATGCAATTTGGCAACCGGCAATGTAATTAGCATGCCGAATATTACTTGGAATGTGAATTGGAACGAAATCGCCAATAGATAAGACCATTTTACAATTTGGGCCCAAGTTAGAAGCAGAGCCTAAGGTGTAAATTATCGATAGTCCATATCTCGGAAACTATAAGAGTTAATGCAATTTGGCAACCGGCAATGTAATTAGCATGCCGAATATTACTTGGAATGTGAATTGGAACGAAATCGCCAATAGATAAGAGCATTTTACAATTTGGGCCCAAATTAGAAGCAGAGCCTAAGGTGTAATTTATCGATAGTCCATATCTCGGAAACTATAAGAGATAATTCAATTTGGCAACCGGCAATGTAATTAGCATGCCGAATATTACTTGGAATGTGAATTGGAACGAAATCGCCAATAGATAAGACCATTTTACGATTTGGGCCCAAGTTAGAAGCAGAGCCTAAGGTGTAAATTATCGATAGTCCATATCTCGGAAACTATAAGAGATAATGCAATTTGGCAACCGGCAATGTAATTAGCATGCCGAATATTACTTGGAATGTGAATTGGAACGAAATCGCCAATAGATAAGACCATTTTACAATTTGGGCCCAAGTTAGAAGCAGAGCCTAAGGTGTAAATTATTGATAGTCCATATCTCGGAAACTATAAGAGATAATGCAATTTCGCAACCGGCAATGTAATTAGCATGCCGAATATTACTTGGAATGTGAATTGGAACGAAATCGCCAATAGATAAGACCATTTTACAATTTGGGCCCAAGTTAGAAGCAGAGCCTAAGGTGTAAATTATTGATAGTCCATATCTCGGAAACTATAAGAGATAATGCAATTTGGCAACCGGCAATGTAATTAGCATGCCGAATATTACTTGGAATGTGAATTGGAACGAAATCGCCAATAGATAAGACCATTTTACAATTTGGGCCCAAGTTAGAAGCAGAGCCTAAGGTGTAAATTATCGATAGTCCATATCTCGGAAACTATAAGAGATAATGCAATTTGGCAACCGGCAATGTAATTAGCATGCCGAATATTACTTGGAATGTGAATTGGAACGAAATCGCCAATAGATAAGACCATTTTACAATTTGGGCCCAAGTTAGAAGCAGAGCCTAAGGTGTAAATTATCGATAGTCCATATCTCGGAAACTATAAGAGATAATGCAATTTGGCAACCGGCAATGTAATTAGCATGCCGAATATTACTTGGAATGTGAATTGGAACGAAATCGCCAATAGATAAGACCATTTTACAATTTGGGCCCAAGTTAGAAGCAGAGCCTAAGGTGTAAATTATTGATAGTCCATATCTCGGAAACTATAAGAGATAATGCAATTTCGCAACCGGCAATGTAATTAGCATGCCGAATATCACTTGGAATGTGAATTGGGACGAAATCGCCAATAGATAAGACCATTTTACAATTTGGGCCCAAGTTAGAAGCAGAGCCTAAGGTGTAAATTATCGATAGTCCATATCTCGGAAACTATAAGAGATAATGCAATTTGGCAACCGGTAATGTAATTAGCATGCCGAATATTACTTGGAATGTGAATTGGAACGAAATCGCCAATAGATAAGACCATTTTACAATTTGGGCCCAAGTTAGAAGCAGAGCCTAAGGTGTAAATTATCGATAGTCCATATCTCGGAAACTATAAGAGATAATGCAATTTGGCAACCGGCAATGTAATTAGCATGCCGAATATTACTTGGAATGTGAATTGGAACGAAATCGCCAATAGATAAGACCATTTTACAATTGGGCCCAAGTTATAAGCAGAGCCTATGGTGTAAAATATCGATAGTCCATATCTCGGAAACTATAAGAGATAATGCAATTTGGCAACCGACAATGTAATTAGCATGCCGAATATTACTTGGAATGTGAATTGGAACGAAATCGCCAATAGATAAGACCATTTTACAATTTGGGCCCAAGTTAGAAGCAGAGCCTAAGGTGTAAATTATCGATAGTCCATATCTCGGAAACTATAAGAGTTAATGCAATTTGGCAACCGGCAATGTAATTAGCATGCCGAATATTACTTGGAATGTGAATTGGAACGAAATCGCCAATAGATAAGACCATTTTACAATTTGGGCCCAAGTTAGAAGCAGAGCCTAAGGTGTATTTTATCGATAGTCCATATCTCCGAAACTATAAGAGATAATGCAATTTGGCAACCGGCAATGTAATTAGCATGCCGAATATTACTTGGAATGTGAATTGGAACGAAATCGCCAATAGATAAGACCATTTTACAATTTGGGCCCAAGTTAGAAGCAGAGCCTAAGGTGTAAATTATCGATAGTCCATATCTCGGAAACTATAAGAGATAATGCAATTTGGCAACCGGCAATGTAATTAGCATGCCGAATATTACTTGGAATGTGAATTGGAACGAAATCGCCAATAGATAAGACCATTTTACGATTTGGGCCCAAGTTAGAAGCAGAGCCTAAGGTGTAAATTATCGATAGTCCATATCTCGGAAACTATAAGAGATAATGCAATTTGGCAACCGGCAATGTAATTAGCATGCCGAATATTACTTGGAATGTGAATTGGAACGAAATCGCCAATAGGTAAGACCATTTTACAATTTGGGCCCAAGTTAGAAGCACAGCCTAAGGTGTAAATTATTGATAGTCCATATCTCGGAAACTATAAGAGATAATGCAATTTCGCAACCGGCAATGTAATTAGCATGCCGAATATTACTTGGAATGTGAATTGGAACGAAATCGCCAATAGATAAGACCATTTTACAATTTGGGCCCAAGTTAGAAGCAGAGCCTAAGGTGTAAATTATTGATAGTCCATATCTCGGAAACTATAAGAGATAATGCAATTTGGCAACCGGCAATGTAATTAGCATGCCGAATATTACTTGGAATGTGAATTGGAACGAAATCGCCAATAGATAAGACCATTTTACAATTTGGGCCCAAGTTAGAAGCAGAGCCTAAGGTGTAAATTATCGATAGTCCATATCTCGGAAACTATAAGAGATAATGCAATTTGGCAACCGGCAATGTAATTAGCATGCCGAATATTACTTGGAATGTGAATTGGAACGAAATCGCCAATAGATAAGACCATTTTACAATTTGGGCCCAAGTTAGAAGCAGAGCCTAAGGTGTAAATTATCGATAGTCCATATCTCGGAAACTATAAGAGATAATGCAATTTGGCAACCGGCAATGTAATTAGCATGCCGAATATTACTTGGAATGTGAATTGGAACGAAATCGCCAATAGATAAGACCATTTTACAATTTGGGCCCAAGTTAGAAGCAGAGCCTAAGGTGTAAATTATTGATAGTCCATATCTCGGACACTATAAGAGATAATGCAATTTCGCAACCGGCAATGTAATTAGCATGCCGAATATCACTTGGAATGTGAATTGGGACGAAATCGCCAATAGATAAGACCATTTTACAATTTGGGCCCAAGTTAGAAGCAGAGCCTAAGGTGTAAATTATCGATAGTCCATATCTCGGAAACTATAAGAGATAATGCAATTTGGCAACCGGCAATGTAATTAGCATGCCGAATATTACTTGGAATGTGAATTGGAACGAAATCGCCAATAGATAAGACCATTTTACAATTTGGGCACAAGTTAGAAGCAGAGCCTAAGGTGTAAATTATCGATAGTCTATATCTCGGAAACTATAAGAGATAATGCAATTTGGCAACCGGCAATGTAATTAGCATGCCGAATATTACTTGGAATGTGAATTGGAACGAAATCGCCAATAGATAAGACCATTTTACAATTTGGGCCCAAGTTATAAGCAGAGCCTATGGTGTAAATTATCGACAGTCCATATCTCGGAAACTATAAGAGATAATGCAATTTGGCAACCGGCAATGTAATTAGCATGCCGAATATTACTTGGAATGTGAATTGGAACGAAATCGCCAATAGACAAGACCATTTTACAATTTGGGCCCAAGTTAGAAGCAGAGCCTAAGGTGTAAATTATCGATAGTCCATATCTCGGAAACTATAAGAGTTAATGCAATTTGGCAACCGGCAATGTAATTAGCATGCCAAATATTACTTGGAATGTGAATTGGAACGAAATCGCCAATAGATAAGGCCATTTTACAATTTGGGCCCAAGTTAGAAGCAGAGCCTAAGGTGTAAATTATCGATAGTCCATATCTCGGAAACTATAAGAGATAATGCAATTTTGCAACCGGCAATGTAATTAGCATGCCGAATATTACTTGGAATGTGAATTGGAACGAAATCGCCAATAGATAAGACCATTTTACAATTTGGGCCCAAGTTAGAAGCAGAGCCTAAGGTGTAAATTATCGATAGTCCATATCTTGGAAACTATAAGAGATAATGCAATTTGGCAACCGGCAATGTAATTAGCATGCCGAATATTACTTGGAATGTGAATTGGAACGAAATCGCCAATAGGTAAGACCATTTTACAATTTGGGCCCAAGCTAGAAGCAGAGCCTAAGGTGTAAATTATCGATAGTCCATATCTCGGAAACCATAAGAGATAATTCAATTTGGCAACCGGCAATGTAATTAGCATGCCGAATATTACTTGGAATGTGAATTGGAACGAAATCGCCAATAGATAAGACCATTATACAATTTGGGCCCAAGTTAGAAGCAGAGCCTAAGGTGTAAATTATCGATAGTCCATATCTCGGAAACTATAAGAGATAATGCAATTTGGCAACCGGCAATGTAATTAGCATGCCGAATATTACTTGGAATGTGAATTGGAACGAAATCGCCAATAGATAAGACCATTTTACAATTTGGGCCCAAGTTAGAAGCAGAGCCTAAGGTGTAAATTATCGATAGTCCATATCTCGGAAACTATAAGAGATAATGCAATTTGGCAACCGGCAATGTAATTAGCATGCCGAATATTACTTGTAATGTGAATTGGAACGAAATCGCCAATAGATAAGACCATTTTACAATTTGGGCCCAAGTTAGAAGCAGAGCCTATGGTGTAAATTATCGATAGTCCATATCTCGGAAACTATAAGAGATAATGCAATTTGGCAACCGGCAATGTAATTAGCATGCCGAATATTACTTGGAATGTGAATTGGAACGAAATCGCCAATAGATAAGACCATTTTACAATTTGGGCCCAAGTTAGAAGCAGAGCCTAAGGTGTAAATTATCGATAGTCCATATCTCGGAAACTATAAGAGATAATGCAATTTGGCAACCGGCAATGTAATTAGCATGCCGAATATTACTTGGAATGTGAATTGGAACGAAATCGCCAATAGATAAGACCATTTTACAATTTGGGCCCAAGTTAGAAGCAGAGCCTAAGGTGTAAATTATTGATAGTCCATATCTCGGACACTATAAGAGATAATGCAATTTCGCAACCGGCAATGTAATTAGCATGCCGAATATCACTTGGAATGTGAATTGGGACGAAATCGCCAATAGATAAGACCATTTTACAATTTGGGCCCAAGTTAGAAGCAGAGCCTAAGGTGTAAATTATCGATAGTCCATATCTCGGAAACTATAAGAGATAATGCAATTTGGCAACCGGCAATGTAATTAGCATGCCGAATATTACTTGGAATGTGAATTGGAACGAAATCGCCAATAGATAAGACCATTTTACAATTTGGGCCCAAGTTAGAAGCAGAGCCTAAGGTGTAAATTATCGATAGTCTATATCTCGGAAACTATAAGAGATAATGCAATTTGGCAACCGGCAATGTAATTAGCATGCCGAATATTACTTGGAATGTGAATTGGAACGAAATCGCCAATAGATAAGACCATTTTACAATTTGGGCCCAAGTTATAAGCAGAGCCTATGGTGTAAATTATCGATAGTCCATATCTCGGAAACTATAAGAGATAATGCAATTTGGCAACCGGCAATGTAATTAGCATGCCGAATATTACTTGGAATGTGAATTGGAACGAAATCGCCAATAGACAAGACCATTTTACAATTTGGGCCCAAGTTAGAAGCAGAGCCTAAGGTGTAAATTATCGATAGTCCATATCTCGGAAACTATAAGAGTTAATGCAATTTGGCAACCGGCAATGTAATTAACATGCCGAATATTACTTGGAATGTGAATTGGAACGAAATCGCCAATAGATAAGACCATTTTACAATTTGGGCCCAAGTTAGAAGCAGAGCCTAAGGTGTAAATTATCGATAGTCCATATCTCGGAAACTATAAGAGATAATGCAATTTTGCAACCGGCAATGTAATTAGCATGCCGAATATTACTTGGAATGTGAATTGGAACGAAATCGCCAATAGATAAGACCATTTTACAATTTGGGCCCAAGTTAGAAGCAGAGCCTAAGGTGTAAATTATCGATAGTCCATATCTTGGAAACTATAAGAGATAATGCAATTTGGCAACCGGCAATGTAATTAGCATGCCGAATATTACTTGGAATGTGAATTGGAACGAAATCGCCAATAGGTAAGACCATTTTACAATTTGGGCCCAAGCTAGAAGCAGAGCCTAAGGTGTAAATTATCGATAGTCCATATCTCGGAAACCATAAGAGATAATTCAATTTGGCAACCGGCAATGTAATTAGCATGCCGAATATTACTTGGAATGTGAATTGGAACGAAATCGCCAATAGATAAGACCATTATACAATTTGGGCCCAAGTTAGAAGCAGAGCCTAAGGTGTAAATTATCGATAGTCCATATCTCGGAAACTATAAGAGATAATGCAATTTGGCAACCGGCAATGTAATTAGCATGCCGAATATTACTTGGAATGTGAATTGGAACGAAATCGCCAATAGATAAGACCATTTTACAATTTGGGCCCAAGTTAGAAGCAGAGCCTAAGGTGTAAATTATCGATAGTCCATATCTCGGAAACTATAAGAGATAATGCAATTTGGCAACCGGCAATGTAATTAGCATGCCGAATATTACTTGGAATGTGAATTGGAACGAAATCGCCAATAGATAAGACCATTTTACAATTTGGGCCCAAGTTAGAAGCAGAGCCTAAGGTGTAAATTATTGATAGTCCATATCTCGGACACTATAAGAGATAATGCAATTTCGCAACCGGCAATGTAATTAGCATGCCGAATATCACTTGGAATGTGAATTGGGACGAAATCGCCAATAGATAAGACCATTTTACAATTTGGGCCCAAGTTAGAAGCAGAGCCTAAGGTGTAAATTATCGATAGTCCATATCTCGGAAACTATAAGAGATAATGCAATTTGGCAACCGGCAATGTAATTAGCATGCCGAATATTACTTGGAATGTGAATTGGAACGAAATCGCCAATAGATAAGACCATTTTACAATTTGGGCCCAAGTTAGAAGCAGAGCCTAAGGTGTAAATTATCGATAGTCTATATCTCGGAAACTATAAGAGATAATGCAATTTGGCAACCGGCAATGTAATTAGCATGCCGAATATTACTTGGAATGTGAATTGGAACGAAATCGCCAATAGATAAGACCATTTTACAATTTGGGCCCAAGTTATAAGCAGAGCCTATGGTGTAAATTATCGATAGTCCATATCTCGGAAACTATAAGAGATAATGCAATTTGGCAACCGGCAATGTAATTAGCATGCCGAATATTACTTGGAATGTGAATTGGAACGAAATCGCCAATAGACAAGACCATTTTACAATTTGGGCCCAAGTTAGAAGCAGAGCCTAAGGTGTAAATTATCGATAGTCCATATCTCGGAAACTATAAGAGTTAATGCAATTTGGCAAACGGCAATGTAATTAGCATGCCGAATATTACTTGGAATGTGAATTGGAACGAAATCGCCAATAGATAAGACCATTTTACAATTTGGGCCCAAGTTAGAAGCAGAGCCTAAGGTGTAAATTATCGATAGTCCATATCTCGGAAACTATAAGAGATAATGCAATTTTGCAACCGGCAATGTAATTAGCATGCCGAATATTACTTGGAATGTGAATTGGAACGAAATCGCCAATAGATAAGACCATTTTACAATTTGGGCCCAAGTTAGAAGCAGAGCCTAAGGTGTAAATTATCGATAGTCCATATCTTGGAAACTATAAGAGATAATGCAATTTGGCAACCGGCAATGTAATTAGCATGCCGAATATTACTTGGAATGTGAATTGGAACGAAATCGCCAATAGGTAAGACCATTTTACAATTTGGGCCCAAGCTAGAACCAGAGCCTAAGGTGTAAATTATCGATAGTCCATATCTCGGAAACCATAAGAGATAATTCAATTTGGCAACCGGCAATGTAATTAGCATGCCGAATATTACTTGGAATGTGAATTGGAACGAAATCGCCAATAGATAAGACCATTATACAATTTGGGCCCAAGTTAGAAGCAGAGCCTAAGGTGTAAATTATCGATAGTCCATATCTCGGAAACTATAAGAGATAATGCAATTTGGCAACCGGCAATGTAATTAGCATGCCGAATATTACTTGGAATGTGAATTGGAACGAAATCGCCAATAGATAAGACCATTTTACAATTTGGGCCCAAGTTAGAAGCAGAGCCTAAGGTGTAAATTATCGATAGTCCATATCTCGGAAACTATAAGAGATAATGCAATTTGGCAACCGGCAATGTAATTGGCATGCCGAATATTACTTGTAATGTGAATTGGAACGAAATCGCCAATAGATAAGACCATTTTACAATTTGGGCCCAAGTTAGAAGCAGAGCCTATGGTGTAAATTATCGATAGTCCATATCTCGGAAACTATAAGAGATAATGCAATTTGGCAACCGGCAATGTAATTAGCATGCCGAATATTACTTGGAATGTGAATTGGAACGAAATCGCCAATAGATAAGACCATTTTACAATTTGGGCCCAAGTTAGAAGCAGAGCCTAAGGTGTAAATTATCGATAGTCCATATCTCGGAAACTATAAGAGATAATGCAATTTGGCAACCGGCAATGTAATTAGCATGCCGAATATTACTTGGAATGTGAATTGGAACGAAATCGCCAATAGATAAGACCATTTTACAATTTGGGCCCAAGTTAGAAGCAGAGCCTAAGGTGTAAATTATTGATAGTCCATATCTCGGACACTATAAGAGATAATGCAATTTCGCAACCGGCAATGTAATTAGCATGCCGAATATCACTTGGAATGTGAATTGGGACGAAATCGCCAATAGATAAGACCATTTTACAATTTGGGCCCAAGTTAGAAGCAGAGCCTAAGGTGTAAATTATCGATAGTCCATATCTCGGAAACTATAAGAGATAATGCAATTTGGCAACCGGCAATGTAATTAGCATGCCGAATATTACTTGGAATGTGAATTGGAACGAAATCGCCAATAGATAAGACCATTTTACAATTTGGGCCCAAGTTAGAAGCAGAGCCTAAGGTGTAAATTATCGATAGTCTATATCTCGGAAACTATAAGAGATAATGCAATTTGGCAACCGGCAATGTAATTAGCATGCCGAATATTACTTGGAATGTGAATTGGAACGAAATCGCCAATAGATAAGACCATTTTACAATTTGGGCCCAAGTTATAAGCAGAGCCTATGGTGTAAATTATCGATAGTCCATATCTCGGAAACTATAAGAGATAATGCAATTTGGCAACCGGCAATGTAATTAGCATGCCGAATATTACTTGGAATGTGAATTGGAACGAAATCGCCAATAGACAAGACCATTTTACAATTTGGGCCCAAGTTAGAAGCAGAGCCTAAGGTGTAAATTATCGATAGTCCATATCTCGGAAACTATAAGAGTTAATGCAATTTGGCAACCGGCAATGTAATTAGCATGCCGAATATTACTTGGAATGTGAATTGGAACGAAATCGCCAATAGATAAGACCATTTTACAATTTGAGCCCAAGTTAGAAGCAGAGCCTAAGGTGTAAATTATCGATAGTCCATATCTCGGAAACTATAAGAGATAATGCAATTTTGCAACCGGCAATGTAATTAGCATGCCGAATATTACTTGGAATGTGAATTGGAACGAAATCGCCAATAGATAAGACCATTTTACAATTTGGGCCCAAGTTAGAAGCAGAGCCTAAGGTGTAAATTATCGATAGTCCATATCTTGGAAACTATAAGAGATAATGCAATTTGGCAACCGGCAATGTAATTAGCATGCCGAATATTACTTGGAATGTGAATTGGAACGAAATCGCCAATAGGTAAGACCATTTTACAATTTGGGCCCAAGCTAGAAGCAGAGCCTAAGGTGTAAATTATCGATAGTCCATATCTCGGAAACCATAAGAGATAATTCAATTTGGCAACCGGCAATGTAATTAGCATGCCGAATATTACTTGGAATGTGAATTGGAACGAAATCGCCAATAGATAAGACCATTATACAATTTGGGCCCAAGTTAGAAGCAGAGCCTAAGGTGTAAATTATCGATAGTCCATATCTCGGAAACTATAAGAGTTAATGCAATTTGGCAACCGGCAATGTAATTAGCATGCCGAATATTACTTGGAATGTGAATTGGAACGAAATCGCCAATAGATAAGACCATTTTACAATTTGGGCCCAAGTTAGAAGCAGAGCCTAAGGTGTAAATTATCGATAGTCCATATCTCGGAAACTATAAGAGATAATGCAATTTGGCAACCGGCAATGTAATTAGCATGCCGAATATTACTTGGAATGCGAATTGGAACGAAATCGCCAATAGATAAGACCATTTTACAATTTGGGCCCAAGTTAGAAGCAGAGCCTAAGGTGTAAATTATCGATAGTCCATATCTCTGAAACTATAAGAGATAATGCAATTTCGCAAACGGCAATGTAATTAGCATGCCGAATATTACTTGGAATGTGAATTGGGACGAAATCGCCAATAGAGAAGACCATTTTACAATTTGGGCCCAAGTTAGAAGCAGAGCCTAAGGTGTAAATTATCGATAGTCCATATCTCGGAAACTATAAGAGATAATGCAATTTGGCAACCGGCAATGTAATTAGCATGCCGAATATTACTTGGAATGTGAATTGGAACGAAATCGCCAATAGATAAGACCATTTTACAATTTGGGCCCAAGTTAGAAGCAGAGCCTAAGGTGTAAATTATCGATAGTCCATATCTCGGAAACTATAAGAGATAATGCAATTTCGCAACCGGCAATGTAATTAGCATGCCGAATATTACTTGGAGTGTGAATTGGAACGAAATCGCCAATAGATAAGACCATTTTACAATTTGGGCCCAAGTTAGAAGCAGAGCCTAAGGTGTAAATTATCGATAGTCCATATCTCGGAAACTATAAGAGATAATGCAATTTGGCAACCGGCAATGTAATTAGCATGCCGAACATTACTTGGAATGTGAATTGGAACGAAATCGCCAATAGATAAGACCATGTTACAATTTGGGCCCAAGTTAGAAGCAGAGCCTAAGGTGTAAATTATCGATAGTCCATATCTCGGAAACTATAAGAGATAATGCAATTTGGCAACCGGCAATGTAATTAGCATGCCGAATATTACTTGGAATGTGAATTAGAACGAAATCGCCAATAGATAAGACCATTTTACAATTTGGGCCCAAGTTAGAAGCAGAGCCTAAGGTGTAAATTATCGATAGTCCATATCTCGGAAACTATAAGAGATAATGCAATTTGGCAACCGGCAATGTAATTAGCATGCCGAATATTACTTGGAATGTGAATTGGGACGAAATTGCCAATAGATAAGACCATTTTACAATTTGGGCCCAAGTTAGAAGCAGAGCCTAAGGTGTAAATTATCGATAGTCCATATCTCAGAAACTATAAGAGATAATGCAATTTGGCAACCGGCAATGTAATTAGCATGCCGAATATTACTTGGAATGTGAATTGGAACGAAATCGCCAATAGATAAGACCATTTTACAATTTGGGCCCAAGTTAGAAGCAGAGCCTAAGGTGTAAATTATCGATAGTCCATATCTCGGAAACTATAAGAGATAATGCAATTTGGCAACCGGCAGTGTAATTAGCATGCCGAATATTACTTGGAATGTGAATTGGAACGAAATCGCCAATAGATAAGACCATTTTACAATTTGGGCCCAAGTTAGAAGCAGAGCCTAAGGTGTAAATTATCGATAGTCCATATCTCGGAAACTATAAGAGATAATGCAATTTGGCAACCGGCAATGTAATTAGCATGCCGAATATTAGTTGGAATGTGAATTGGAACGAAATCGCTAATAGATAAGACCATTTTACAATTTGGGCCCAAGTTAGAAGCAGAGCCTAAGGTGTAAATTATTGATAGTCCATATCTCGGAAACTATAAGAGATAATGCAATTTTGCAACCGGCAATGTAATTAGCATGCCGAATATCACTTGGAATGTGAATTGGGACGAAATCGCCAATAGATAAGACCATTTTACAATTTGGGCCCAAGTTAGAAGCAGAGCCTAAGGTGTAAATTATCGATAGTCCATATCTCGGAAACTATAAGAGATAATGCAATTTGGCAACCGGCAATGTAATTAGCATGCCGAATATTACTTGGAATGTGAATTGGAACGAAATCGCCAATAGATAAGACCATTTTACAATTTGGGCCCAAGTTAGAAGCAGAGCCTAAGGTGTAAATTATCGATAGTCCATATCTCGGAAACTATAAGAGATAATGCAATTTGGCAACCGGCAATGTAATTAGCATGCCGAATATTACTTGGAATGTGAATTGGAACGAAATCGCCAATAGGTAAGACCATTTTACAATTTGGGCCCAAGTTAGAAGCAGAGCCTAAGGTGTAAATTATCGATAGCCCATATCTCGGAAACTATAAGAGATAATTCAATTTGGCAACCGGCAATGTAATTAGCATGCCGAATATTACTTGGAATGTGAATTGGAACGAAATCTCCAATAGATAAGACCATTTTACAATTTGGGCCCAAGTTAGAAGCAGAGCCTAAGGTGTAAATTATCGATAGTCCATATCTCGGAAACTATAAGAGATAATGCAATTTGGCAACCGGCAATGTAATTAGCATGCCGAATATTACTTGGAATGTGAATTGGAACGAAATCGCCAATAGATAAGACCATTTTACAATTTGGGCCCAAAAAGAAGCAGAGCCTAAGGTGTAAATTATCGATAGTCCATATCTCGGAAACTATAAGAGATAATGCAATTTGGCAACCGGCAATGTAATTAGCATGCCGAATATTACTTGGAATGTGAATTGGAACGAAATCGCCAATAGATAAGACCATTTTACAATTTGGGCCCAAGTTAGAAGCAGAGCCTATGGTGTAAATTATCGATAGTCCATATCTCGGAAACTATAAGAGATAATGCAATTTGGCAACCGGCAATGTAATTAGCATGCCGAATATTACTTGGAATGTGAATTGGAACGAAATCGCCAATAGATAAGACCATTTTACAATTTGGGCCCAAGTTAGAAGCAGAGCCTAAGGTGTAAATTATCGATAGTCCATATCTCGGAAACTATAAGAGATAATGCAATTTGGCAACCGGCAATGTAATTAGCATGCCGAATATTACTTGGAATGTGAATTGGAACGAAATCGCCAATAGATAAGACCATTTTACAATTTGAGCCCAAGTTAGAAGCAGAGCCTAAGGTGTAAATTATCGATAGTCCATATCTCGGAAACTATAAGAGATAATGCAATTTGGCAACCGGCAATGTAATTAGCATGCCGAATATTACTTGGAATGTGAATTGAAACGAAATCGCCAATAGATAAGACCATTTTACAATTTGGGCCCAAGTTAGAAGCAGAGCCTAAGGTGTAAATTATTGATAGTCCATATCTCGGAAACTATAAGAGATAATGCAATTTCGCAACTGGCAATGTAATTAGCATGCCGAATATCACTTGGAATGTGAATTGGGACGAAATCGTCAATAGATAAGACCATTTTACAATTTGGGCCCAAGTTAGAAGCAGAGCCTAAGGTGTAAATTATCGATAGTCCATATCTCGGAAACTATAAGAGATAATGCAATTTGGCAACCGGCAATGTAATTAGCATGCCGAATATTACTTGGAATGTGAATTGGAACGAAATCGCCAATAGATAAGACCATTTTACAATTTGGGCCCAAGTTAGAAGCAGAGCCTAAGGTGTAAATTATCGATAGTCCATATCTCGGAAACTATAAGAGATAATGCAATTTGGCAACCGGCAATGTAATTAGCATGCCGAATATTACTTGGAATGTGAATTGGAACGAAATCGCCAATAGATAAGACCATTTTACAATTTGGGCCCAAGTTAGAAGCAGAGCCTAAGGTGTAAATTATCGATAGTCCATATCTCGGAAACTATAAGAGATAATGCAATTTGGCAACCGGCAATGTAATTAGCATGCCGAATATTACTTGGAATGTGAATTGGAACGAAATCGCCAATAGATAAGACCATTTTACAATTTGGGCCCAAGTTAGAAGCAGAGCCTAAGGTGTAAATTATTGATAGTCCATATCTCGGAAACTATAAGAGATAATGCAATTTCGCAACCGGCAATGTAATTAGCATGCCGAATATCACTTGGAATGTGAATTGGGACGAAATCGCCAATAGATAAGACCATTTTACAATTTGGGCCCAAGTTAGAAGCAGAGCCTAAGGTGTAAATTATCGATAATCCATATCTCGGAAACTATAAGAGATAATGCAATTTGGCAACCGGCAATGTAATTAGCATGCCGAATATTACTTGGAATGTGAATTGGAACGAAATCGCCAATAGATAAGACCATTTTACAATTTGGGCCCAAGTTAGAAGCAGAGCATAAGGTGTAAATTATCGATAGTCCATATCTCGGAAACTATAAGAGATAATGCAATTTGGCAACCGGCAATGTAATTAGCATGCCGAATATTACTTGGAATGTGAATTGGAACGAAATCGCCAATAGGTAAGACCATTTTACAATTTGGGCCCAAGTTAGAAGCAGAGCCTAAGGTGTAAATTATCGATAGTCCATATCTCGGAAACTATAAGAGATAATTCAATTTGGCAACCGGCAATGTAATTAGCATGCCGAATATTACTTGGAATGTGAATTGGAACGAAATCGCCAATAGATAAGACCATTTTACAATTTGGGCCCAAGTTAGAAGCAGAGCCTAAGGTGTAAATTATCGATAGTCCATATCTCGGAAACTATAAGAGATAATGCAATTTGGCAACCGGCAATGTAATTAGCATGCCGAATATTACTTGGAATGTGAATTGGAACGAAATCGCCAATAGATAAGACCATTTTACAATTTGGGCCCAAGTTAGAAGCAGAGCCTAAGGTGTAAATTATCGATAGTCCATATCTCGGAAACTATAAGAGATAATGCAATTTGGCAACCGGCAATGTAATTAGCATGCCGAATATTACTTGGAATGTGAATTGGAACGAAATCGCCAATAGATAAGACCATTTTACAATTTGGGCTCAAGTTAGAAGCAGAGCCTATGGTGTAAATTATCGATAGTCCATATCTCGGAAACTATAAGAGATAATGCAATTTGGCAACCGGCAATGTAATTAGCATGCCGAATATTACTTGGAATGTGAATTGGAATGAAATCGCCAATAGATAAGACCATTTTACAATTTGGGACCAAGTTAGAAGCAGAGCCTAAGGTGTAAATTATCGATAGTCCATATCTCGGAAACTATAAGAGTTAATGCAATTTGGCAACCGGCAATGTAATTAGCATGCCGAATATTACTTGGAATGTGAATTGGAACGAAATCGCCAATAGATAAGACCATTTTACAATTTGGGCCCAAGTTAGAAGCAGAGCCTATGGTGTAAATTATCGATAGTCCATATCTCGGAAACTATAAGAGATAATGCAATTTGGCAACCGGCAATGTAATTAGCATGCCGAATATTACTTGGAATGTGAATTGGAACGAAATCGCCAATAGATAAGACCATTTTACAATTTGGGCCCAAGTTAGAAGCAGAGCCTAAGGTGTAAATTATCGATAGTCCATATCTCGGAAACTATAAGAGTTAATGCAATTTGGCAACCGGCAATGTAATTAGCATGCCGAATATTACTTGGAATGTGAATTGGAACGAAATCGCCAATAGATAAGACCATTTTACAATTTGGGCCCAAGTTAGAAGCAGAGCCTATGGTGTAAATTATCGATAGTCCATATCTCGGAAACTATAAGAGATAATGCAATTTGGCAACCGGCAATGTAATTAGCATGCCGAATATTACTTGGAATGTGAATTGGAACGAAATCGCCAATAGATAAGACCATTTTACAATTTGGGCCCAAGTTAGAAGCAGAGCCTAAGGTGTAAATTATCGATAGTCCATATCTCGGAAACTATAAGAGATAATGCAATTTGGCAACCGGCAATGTAATTAGCATGCCGAATATTACTTGGAATGTGAATTAGAACGAAATCGCCAATAGATAAGACCATTTTACAATTTGGGCCCAAGTTAGAAGCAGAGCCTAAGGTGTAAATTATCGATAGTCCATATCTCGGAAACTATAAGAGATAATGCAATTTGGCAACCGGCAATGTAATTAGCATGCCGAATATTACTTGGAATGTGAATTGGAACGAAATCGCCAATAGATAAGACCATTTTACAATTTGGGCCCAAGTTAGAAGCAGAGCCTATGGTGTAAATTATCGATAGTCCATATCTCGGAAACTATAAGAGATAATGCAATTTGGCAACCGGCAATGTAATTAGCATGCCGAATATTACTTGGAATGTGAATTGGAACGAAATCGCCAATAGATAAGACCATTTTACAATTTGGGCCCAAGTTAGAAGCAGAGCCTAAGGTGTAAATTATCGATAGTCCATATCTCGGAAACTATAAAAGTTAATGCAATTTGGCAACCGGCAATGTAATTAGCATGCCGAATATTACTTGGAATGTGAATTGGAACGAAATCGCCAATAGATAAGACCATTTTACAATTTGGGCCCAAGTTAGAAGCAGAGCCTATTGTGTAAATTATCGATAGTCCATATCTCGGAAACTATAAGAGATAATGCAATTTGGCAACCGGCAATGTAATTAGCATGCCGAATATTACTTGGAATGTGAATTGGAACGAAATCGCCAATAGATAAGACCATTTTACAATTTGGGCCCAAGTTAGAAGCAGAGCCTAAGGTGTAAATTATCGATAGTCCATATCTCGGAAACTATAAGAGTTAATGCAATTTGGCAACCGGTAATGTAATTAGCATGCCGAATATTACTTGGAATGTGAATTGGAACGAAATCGCCAATAGATAAGACCATTTTACAATTTGGGCCCAAGTTAGAAGCAGAGCCTATGGTGTAAATTATCGATAGTCCATATCTCGGAAACTATAAGAGATAATGCAATTTGGCAACCGGCAATGTAATTAGCATGCCGAATATTACTTGGAATGTGAATTGGAACGAAATCGCCAATAGATAAGACCATTTTACAATTTGGGCCCAAGTTAGAAGCAGAGCCTAAGGTGTAAATTATCGATAGTCCATATCTCGGAAACTATAAGAGATAATGCAATTTGGCAACCGGCAATGTAATTAGCATGCCGAATATTACTTGGAATGTGAATTGGAACGAAATCGCCAATAGATAAGACCATTTTACAATTTGGGCCCAAGTTAGAAGCAGAGCCTAAGGTGTAAATTATCGATAGTCCATATCTCGGAAACTATAAGAGATAATGCAATTTGGCAACCGGCAATGTAATTAGCATGCCGAATATTACTTGGAATGTGAATTGGAACGAAATCGCCAATAGATAAGACCATTTTACAATTTGGGCCCAAGTTAGAAGCAGAGCCTAAGGTGTAAATTATCGATAGTCCATATCTCGGAAACTATAAGAGATAATGCAATTTGGCAACCGGCAATGTAATTAGCATGCCGAATATTACTTGGAATGTGAATTGGAACGAAATCGCCAATAGATAAGACCATTTTACAATTTGGGCCCAAGTTAGAAGCAGAGCCTAAGGTGTAAATTATCGATAGTCCATATCTCGGAAACTATAAGAGATAATGCAATTTGGCAACCGGCAATGTAATTAGCATGCCGAATATTACTTGGAATGTGAATTGGAACGAAATCGCCAATAGATAAGACCATTTTACAATTTGGGCCCAAGTTAGAAGCAGAGCCTATGGTGTAAATTATCGATAGTCCATATCTCGGAAACTATAAGAGATAATGCAATTTGGCAACCGGCAATGTAATTAGCATGCCGAATATTACTTGGAATGTGAATTGGAATGAAATCGCCAATAGATAAGACCATTTTACAATTTGGGCCCAAGTTAGAAGCAGAGCCTAAGGTGTAAATTATCGATAGTCCATATCTCGGAAACTATAAGAGTTAATGCAATTTGGCAACCGGCAATGTAATTAACATGCCGAATATTACTTGGAATGTGAATTGGAACGAAATCGCCAATAGATAAGACCATTTTACAATTTGGGCCCAAGTTAGAAGCAGAGCCTATGGTGTAAATTATCGATAGTCCATATCTCGGAAACTATAAGAGATAATGCAATTTGGCAACCGGCAATGTAATTAGCATGCCGAATATTACTTGGAATGTGAATTGGAACGAAATCGCCAATAGATAAGACCATTTTACAATTTGGGCCCAAGTTAGAAGCAGAGCCTAAGGTGTAAATTATCGATAGTCCATATCTCGGAAACTATAAGAGTTAGTGCAATTTGGCAACCGGCAATGTAATTAGCATGCCGAATATTACTTGGAATGTGAATTGGAACGAAATCGCCAATAGATAAGACCATTTTACAATTTGGGCCCAAGTTAGAAGCAGAGCCTATGGTGTAAATTATCGATAGTCCATATCTCGGAAACTATAAGAGATAATGCAATTTGGCAACCGGCAATGTAATTAGCATGCCGAATATTACTTGGAATGTGAATTAGAACGAAATCGCCAATAGATAAGTCCATTTTACAATTTGGGCCCAAGTTAGAAGCAGAGCCTAAGGTGTAAATTATCGATAGTCCATATCTCGGAAACTATAAGAGATAATGCAATTTGGCAACCGGCAATGTAATTAGCATGCCGAATATTACTTGGAATGTGAATTAGAACGAAATCGCCAATAGATAAGTCCATTTTACAATTTGGGCCCAAGTTAGAAGCAGAGCCTAAGGTGTAAATTATCGATAGTCCACATCTCGGAAACTATAAGAGATAATGCAATTTGGCAACCGGCAATGTAATTAGCATGCCGAATATTACTTGGAATGTGAATTGGAACGAAATCGCCAATAGATAAGACCATTTTACAATTTGGGCCCAAGTTAGAAGCAGAGCCTATGGTGTAAATTATCGATAGTCCATATCTCGGAAACTATAAGAGATAATGCAATTTGGCAACCGGCAATGTAATTAGCATGCCGAATATTACTTGGAATGTGAATTGGAACGAAATCGCCAATAGATAAGACCATTTTACAATTTGGGCCCAAGTTAGAAGCAGAGCCTAAGGTGTAAATTATCGATAGTCCATATCTCGGAAACTATAAGAGTTAATGCAATTTGGCAACCGGCAATGTAATTAGCATGCCGAATATTACTTGGAATGTGAATTGGAACGAAATCGCCAATAGATAAGACCATTTTACAATTTGGGCCCAAGTTAGAAGCAGAGCCTATTGTGTAAATAATCGATAGTCCATATCTCGGAAACTATAAGAGATAATGCAATTTGGCAACCGGCAATGTAATTAGCATGCCGAATATTACTTGGAATGTGAATTGGAACGAAATCGCCAATAGATAAGACCATTTTACAATTTGGGCCCAAGTTAGAAGCAGAGCCTAAGGTGTAAATTATCGATAGTCCATATCTCGGAAACTATAAGAGTTAATGCAATTTGGCAACCGGCAATGTAATTAGCATGCCGAATATTACTTGGAATGTGAATTGGAACGAAATCGCCAATAGATAAGACCATTTTACAATTTGGGCCCAAGTTAGAAGCAGAGCCTATGGTGTAAATTATCGATAGTCCATATCTCGGAAACTATAAGAGATAATGCAATTTGGCAACCGGCAATGTAATTAGCATGCCGAATATTACTTGGAATGTGAATTGGAACGAAATCGCCAATAGATAAGACCATTTTACAATTTGGGCCCAAGTTAGAAGCAGAGCCTAAGGTGTAAATTATCGATAGTCCATATCTCGGAAACTATAAGAGATAATGCAATTTGGCAACCGGCAATGTAATTAGCATGCCGAATATTACTTGGAATGTGAATTGGAACGAAATCGCCAATAGATAAGACCATTTTACAATTTGGGCCCAAGTTAGAAGCAGAGCCTAAGGTGTAAATTATCGATAGTCCATATCTCGGAAACTATAAGAGATAATGCAATTTGGCAACCGGCAATGTAATTAGCATGCCGAATATTACTTCTAATGTGAATTGGAACGAAATCGCCAATAGATAAGACCATTTTACAATTTGGGCCCAAGTTAGAAGCAGAGCCTAAGGTGTAAATTATTGATAGTCCATATCTCGGAAACTATAAGAGATAATGCAATTTCGCAACCGGCAATGTAATTAGCATGCCGAATATCACTTGGAATGTGAATTGGGACGAAATCGCCAATAGATAAGACCATTTTACAATTTGGGCCCAAGTTAGAAGCAGAGCCTAAGGTGTAAATTATCGATAGTCCATATCTCGGAAACTATAAGAGATAATGCAATTTGGCAACCGGCAATGTAATTAGCATGCCGAATATTACTTGGAATGTGAATTGGAACGAAATCGCCAATAGATAAGACCATTTTACAATTTGGGCCCAAGTTAGAAGCAGAGCCTATGGTGTAAATTATCGATAGTCCATATCTCGGAAACTATAAGAGATAATGCAATTTGGCAACCGGCAATGTAATTAGCATGCCGAATATTACTTGGAATGTGAATTGGAACGAAATAGCCAATAGATAAGACCATTTTACAATTTGGGCCCAAGTTAGAAGCAGAGCCTAAGGTGTAAATTATCGATAGTCCATATCTCGGAAACTATAAGAGTTAATGCAATTTGGCAACCGGCAATGTAATTAGCATGCCGAATATTACTTGGAATGTGAATTGGAACGAAATCGCCAATAGATAAGACCATTTTACAATTTGGGCCCAAGTTAGAAGCAGAGCCTATGGTGTAAATTATCGATAGTCCATATCTCGGAAACTATAAGAGATAATGCAATTTGGCAACCGGCAATGTAATTAGCATGCCGAATATTACTTGGAATGTGAATTGGAACGAAATCGCCAATAGATAAGACCATTTTACAATTTGGGCCCAAGTTAGAAGCAGAGCCTAAGGTGTAAATTATCAATAGTCCATATCTCGGAAACTATAAGAGATAATGCAATTTGGCAACCGGCAATGTAATTAGCATGCCGAATATTACTTGGAATGTGAATTGGAACGAAATCGCCAATAGATAAGACCATTTTACAATTTGGGCTCAAGTTAGAAGCAGAGCCTATGGTGTAAATTATCGATAGTCCATATCTCGGAAAGTATAAGAGATAATGCAATTTGGCAACCGGCAATGTAATTAGCATGCCGAATATTACTTGGAATGTGAATTGGAACGAAATCGCCAATAGATAAGACCATTTTACAATTTGGGCCCAAGTTAGAAGCAGAGCCTAAGGTGTAAATTATCGATAGTCCATATCTCGGAAACTATAAGAGATAATGCAATTTGGCAACCGGCAATGTAATTAGCATGCCGAATATTACTTGGAATGTGAATTGGAACGAAATCGCCAATAGATAAGACCATTTTACAATTTGGGCCCAAGTTAGAAGCAGAGCCTATGGTGTAAATTATCGATAGTCCATATCTCGGAAACTATAAGAGATAATGCAATTTGGCAACCGGCAATGTAATTAGCATGCCGAATATTACTTGGAATGTGAATTGGAACGAAATCGCCAATAGATAAGACCATTTTACAATTTGGGCCCAAGTTAGAAGCAGAGCCTATGGTGTAAATTATCGATAGTCCATATCTCGGAAACTATAAGAGATAATGCAATTTAGCAACCGGCAATGTAATTAGCATGCCGAATATTACTTGGAATGTGAATTGGAACGAAATCGCCAATAGATAAGACCATTTTACAATTTGGGCCCAAGTTAGAAGCAGAGCCTAAGGTGTAAATTATCGATAGTCCATATCTCGGAAACTATAAGAGTTAATGCAATTTGGCAACCGGCAATGTAATTAGCATGCCGAATATTACTTGGAATTTGAATTGGAACGAAATGGCCAATAGATAAGACCATTTTACAATTTGGGCCCAAGTTAGAAGCAGAGCCTATGGTGTAAATTATCGATAGTCCATATCTCGGAAACTATAGGAGATAATGCAATTTGGCAACCGGCAATGTAATTAGCATGCCAAATATTACTTGGAATGTGAATTGGAACGAAATCGCCAATAGATAAGACCATTTCACAATTTGGGCCCAAGTTAGAAGCAGAGCCTATGGTGTAAATTATCGATAGTCCATATCTCGGAAACTATAAGAGATAATGCAATTTGGCAACCGGCAATGTAATTAGCATGCCGAATATTACTTGGAATGTGAATTGGAACGAAATCGCCAATAGATAAGACCATTTTACAATTTGGGCCCAAGTTAGAAGCAGAGCCTAAGGTGTAAATTATCGATAGTCCATATCTCGGAAACTATAAGAGTTAGTGCAATTTGGCAACCGGCAATGTAATTAGCATGCCGAATATTACTTGGAATGTGAATTGGAACGAAATCGCCAATAGATAAGACCATTTTACAATTTGGGCCCAAGTTAGAAGCAGAGCCTATGGTGTAAATTATCGATAGTCCATATCTCGGAAACTATAAGAGATAATGCAATTTGGCAACCGGCAATGTAATTAGCATGCCGAATATTACTTGGAATGTGAATTAGAACGAAATCGCCAATAGATAAGTCCATTTTACAATTTGGGCCCAAGTTAGAAGCAGAGCCTAAGGTGTAAATTATCGATAGTCCATATCTCGGAAACTATAAGAGATAATGCAATTTGGCAACCGGCAATGTAATTAGCATGCCGAATATTACTTGGAATGTGAATTAGAACGAAATCGCCAATAGATAAGTCCATTTTACAATTTGGGCCCAAGTTAGAAGCAGAGCCTAAGGTGTAAATTATCGATAGTCCACATCTCGGAAACTATAAGAGATAATGCAATTTGGCAACCGGCAATGTAATTAGCATGCCGAATATTACTTGGAATGTGAATTGGAACGAAATCGCCAATAGATAAGACCATTTTACAATTTGGGCCCAAGTTAGAAGCAGAGCCTATGGTGTAAATTATCGATAGTCCATATCTCGGAAACTATAAGAGATAATGCAATTTGGCAACCGGCAATGTAATTAGCATGCCGAATATTACTTGGAATGTGAATTGGAACGAAATCGCCAATAGATAAGACCATTTTACAATTTGGGCCCAAGTTAGAAGCAGAGCCTAAGGTGTAAATTATCGATAGTCCATATCTCGGAAACTATAAGAGTTAATGCAATTTGGCAACCGGCAATGTAATTAGCATGCCGAATATTACTTGGAATGTGAATTGGAACGAAATCGCCAATAGATAAGACCATTTTACAATTTGGGCCCAAGTTAGAAGCAGAGCCTATTGTGTAAATAATCGATAGTCCATATCTCGGAAACTATAAGAGATAATGCAATTTGGCAACCGGCAATGTAATTAGCATGCCGAATATTACTTGGAATGTGAATTGGAACGAAATCGCCAATAGATAAGACCATTTTACAATTTGGGCCCAAGTTAGAAGCAGAGCCTAAGGTGTAAATTATCGATAGTCCATATCTCGGAAACTATAAGAGTTAATGCAATTTGGCAACCGGCAATGTAATTAGCATGCCGAATATTACTTGGAATGTGAATTGGAACGAAATCGCCAATAGATAAGACCATTTTACAATTTGGGCCCAAGTTAGAAGCAGAGCCTATGGTGTAAATTATCGATAGTCCATATCTCGGAAACTATAAGAGATAATGCAATTTGGCAACCGGCAATGTAATTAGCATGCCGAATATTACTTGGAATGTGAATTGGAACGAAATCGCCAATAGATAAGACCATTTTACAATTTGGGCCCAAGTTAGAAGCAGAGCCTAAGGTGTAAATTATCGATAGTCCATATCTCGGAAACTATAAGAGATAATGCAATTTGGCAACCGGCAATGTAATTAGCATGCCGAATATTACTTGGAATGTGAATTGGAACGAAATCGCCAATAGATAAGACCATTTTACAATTTGGGCCCAAGTTAGAAGCAGAGCCTAAGGTGTAAATTATCGATAGTCCATATCTCGGAAACTATAAGAGATAATGCAATTTGGCAACCGGCAATGTAATTAGCATGCCGAATATTACTTGGAATGTGAATTGGAACGAAATCGCCAATAGATAAGACCATTTTACAATTTGGGCCCAAGTTAGAAGCAGAGCCTATGGTGTAAATTATCGATAGTCCATATCTCGGAAACTATAAGAGATAATGCAATTTGGCAACCGGCAATGTAATTAGCATGCCGAATATTACTTGGAATGTGAATTGGAACGAAATCGCCAATAGATAAGACCATTTTACAATTTGGGCCCAAGTTAGAAGCAGAGCCTAAGGTGTAAATTATCGATAGTCCATATCTCGGAAACTATAAGAGATAATGCAATTTGGCAACCGGCAATGTAATTAGCATGCCGAATATTACTTGGAATGTGAATTGGAACGAAATCGCCAATAGATAAGACCATTTTACAATTTGGGCCCAAGTTAGAAGCAGAGCCTAAGGTGTAAATTATCGATAGTCCATATCTCGGAAACTATAAGAGATAATGCAATTTGGCAACCGGCAATGTAATTAGCATGCCGAATATTACTTGGAATGTGAATTGGAACGAAATCGCCAATAGATAAGACCATTTTACAATTTGGGCCCAAGTTAGAAGCAGAGCCTATGGTGTAAATTATCGATAGTCCATATCTCGGAAACTATAAGAGATAATGCAATTTGGCAACCGGCAATGTAATTAGCATGCCGAATATTACTTGGAATGTGAATTGGAACGAAATCGCCAATAGATAAGACCATTTTACAATTTGGGCCCAAGTTAGAAGCAGAGCCTAAGGTGTAAATTATCAATAGTCCATATCTCGGAAACTATAAGAGATAATGCAATTTGGCAACCGGCAATGTAATTAGCATGCCGAATATTACTTGGAATGTGAATTAGAACGAAATCGCCAATAGATAAGTCCATTTTACAATTTGGGCCCAAGTTAGAAGCAGAGCCTAAGGTGTAAATTATCGATAGTCCACATCTCGGAAACTATAAGAGATAATGCAATTTGGCAACCGGCAATGTAATTAGCATGCCGAATATTACTTGGAATGTGAATTGGAACGAAATCGCCAATAGATAAGACCATTTTACAATTTGGGCCCAAGTTAGAAGCAGAGCCTATGGTGTAAATTATCGATAGTCCATATCTCGGAAACTATAAGAGATAATGCAATTTGGCAACCGGCAATGTAATTAGCATGCCGAATATTACTTGGAATGTGAATTGGAACGAAATCGCCAATAGATAAGACCATTTTACAATTTGGGCCCAAGTTAGAAGCAGAGCCTAAGGTGTAAATTATCGATAGTCCATATCTCGGAAACTATAAGAGTTAATGCAATTTGGCAACCGGCAATGTAATTAGCATGCCGAATATTACTTGGAATGTGAATTGGAACGAAATCGCCAATAGATAAGACCATTTTACAATTTGGGCCCAAGTTAGAAGCAGAGCCTATTGTGTAAATAATCGATAGTCCATATCTCGGAAACTATAAGAGATAATGCAATTTGGCAACCGGCAATGTAATTAGCATGCCGAATATTACTTGGAATGTGAATTGGAACGAAATCGCCAATAGATAAGACCATTTTACAATTTGGGCCCAAGTTAGAAGCAGAGCCTAAGGTGTAAATTATCGATAGTCCATATCTCGGAAACTATAAGAGTTAATGCAATTTGGCAACCGGCAATGTAATTAGCATGCCGAATATTACTTGGAATGTGAATTGGAACGAAATCGCCAATAGATAAGACCATTTTACAATTTGGGCCCAAGTTAGAAGCAGAGCCTATGGTGTAAATTATCGATAGTCCATATCTCGGAAACTATAAGAGATAATGCAATTTGGCAACCGGCAATGTAATTAGCATGCCGAATATTACTTGGAATGTGAATTGGAACGAAATCGCCAATAGATAAGACCATTTTACAATTTGGGCCCAAGTTAGAAGCAGAGCCTAAGGTGTAAATTATCGATAGTCCATATCTCGGAAACTATAAGAGATAATGCAATTTGGCAACCGGCAATGTAATTAGCATGCCGAATATTACTTGGAATGTGAATTGGAACGAAATCGCCAATAGATAAGACCATTTTACAATTTGGGCCCAAGTTAGAAGCAGAGCCTAAGGTGTAAATTATCGATAGTCCATATCTCGGAAACTATAAGAGATAATGCAATTTGGCAACCGGCAATGTAATTAGCATGCCGAATATTACTTCTAATGTGAATTGGAACGAAATCGCCAATAGATAAGACCATTTTACAATTTGGGCCCAAGTTAGAAGCAGAGCCTAAGGTGTAAATTATTGATAGTCCATATCTCGGAAACTATAAGAGATAATGCAATTTCGCAACCGGCAATGTAATTAGCATGCCGAATATCACTTGGAATGTGAATTGGGACGAAATCGCCAATAGATAAGACCATTTTACAATTTGGGCCCAAGTTAGAAGCAGAGCCTAAGGTGTAAATTATCGATAGTCCATATCTCGGAAACTATAAGAGATAATGCAATTTGGCAACCGGCAATGTAATTAGCATGCCGAATATTACTTGGAATGTGAATTGGAACGAAATCGCCAATAGATAAGACCATTTTACAATTTGGGCCCAAGTTAGAAGCAGAGCCTATGGTGTAAATTATCGATAGTCCATATCTCGGAAACTATAAGAGATAATGCAATTTGGCAACCGGCAATGTAATTAGCATGCCGAATATTACTTGGAATGTGAATTGGAACGAAATAGCCAATAGATAAGAAAATTTTACAATTTGGGCCCAAGTTAGAAGCAGAGCCTAAGGTGTAAATTATCGATAGTCCATATCTCGGAAACTATAAGAGTTAATGCAATTTGGCAACCGGCAATGTAATTAGCATGCCGAATATTACTTGGAATGTGAATTGGAACGAAATCGCCAATAGATAAGACCATTTTACAATTTGGGCCCAAGTTAGAAGCAGAGCCTATGGTGTAAATTATCGATAGTCCATATCTCGGAAACTATAAGAGATAATGCAATTTGGCAACCGGCAATGTAATTAGCATGCCGAATATTACTTGGAATGTGAATTGGAACGAAATCGCCAATAGATAAGACCATTTTACAATTTGGGCCCAAGTTAGAAGCAGAGCCTAAGGTGTAAATTATCAATAGTCCATATCTCGGAAACTATAAGAGATAATGCAATTTGGCAACCGGCAATGTAATTAGCATGCCGAATATTACTTGGAATGTGAATTGGAACGAAATCGCCAATAGATAAGACCATTTTACAATTTGGGCTCAAGTTAGAAGCAGAGCCTATGGTGTAAATTATCGATAGTCCATATCTCGGAAAGTATAAGAGATAATGCAATTTGGCAACCGGCAATGTAATTAGCATGCCGAATATTACTTGGAATGTGAATTGGAACGAAATCGCCAATAGATAAGACCATTTTACAATTTGGGCCCAAGTTAGAAGCAGAGCCTAAGGTGTAAATTATCGATAGTCCATATCTCGGAAACTATAAGAGATAATGCAATTTGGCAACCGGCAATGTAATTAGCATGCCGAATATTACTTGGAATGTGAATTGGAACGAAATCGCCAATAGATAAGACCATTTTACAATTTGGGCCCAAGTTAGAAGCAGAGCCTATGGTGTAAATTATCGATAGTCCATATCTCGGAAACTATAAGAGATAATGCAATTTGGCAACCGGCAATGTAATTAGCATGCCGAATATTACTTGGAATGTGAATTGGAACGAAATCGCCAATAGATAAGACCATTTTACAATTTGGGCCCAAGTTAGAAGCAGAGCCTATGGTGTAAATTATCGATAGTCCATATCTCGGAAACTATAAGAGATAATGCAATTTAGCAACCGGCAATGTAATTAGCATGCCGAATATTACTTGGAATGTGAATTGGAACGAAATCGCCAATAGATAAGACCATTTTACAATTTGGGCCCAAGTTAGAAGCAGAGCCTAAGGTGTAAATTATCGATAGTCCATATCTCGGAAACTATAAGAGTTAATGCAATTTGGCAACCGGCAATGTAATTAGCATGCCGAATATTACTTGGAATTTGAATTGGAACGAAATCGCCAATAGATAAGACCATTTTACAATTTGGGCCCAAGTTAGAAGCAGAGCCTATGGTGTAAATTATCGATAGTCCATATCTCGGAAACTATAGGAGATAATGCAATTTGGCAACCGGCAATGTAATTAGCATGCCAAATATTACTTGGAATGTGAATTGGAACGAAATCGCCAATAGATAAGACCATTTCACAATTTGGGCCCAAGTTAGAAGCAGAGCCTAAGGTGTAAATTATCGATAGTCCATATCTCGGAAACTATAAGAGATAATGCAATTTGGCAACCGGCAATGTAATTAGCATGCCGAATATTACTTGGAATGTGAATTGGAACGAAATCGCCAATAGATAAGACCATTTTACAATTTGGGCCCAAGTTAGAAGCAGAGCCTAAGGTGTAAATTATCGATAGTCCATATCTCGGAAACTATAAGAGATAATGCAATTTGGCAACCGGCAATGTAATTAGCATGCCGAATATTACTTCTAATGTGAATTGGAACGAAATCGCCAATAGATAAGACCATTTTACAATTTGGGCCCAAGTTAGAAGCAGAGCATAAGGTGTAAATTATCGATAGTCCATATCTCGGAAACTATAAGAGATAATGCAATTTGGCAACCGGCAATGTAATTAGCATGCCGAATATCACTTGGAATGTGAATTGGAACGAAATCGCCAATAGGTAAGACCATTTTACAATTTGGGCCCAAGTTAGAAGCAGAGCCTAAGGTGTAAATTATCGATAGTCCATATCTCGGAAACTATAAGAGATATTTCAATTTGGCAACCGGCAATGTAATTAGCATGCCGAATATTACTTGGAATGTGAATTGGAACGAAATCGCCAATAGATAAGACCATTTTACAATTTGGGCCCAAGTTAGAAGCAGAGCCTAAGGTGTAAATTATCGATAGTCCATATCTCGGAAACTATAAGAGATAATGCAATTTGGCAACCGGCAATGTAATTAGCATGCCGAATATTACTTGGAATGTGAATTGGAACGAAATCGCCAATAGATAAGACCATTTTACAATTTGGGCCCAAGTTAGAAGCAGAGCCTAAGGTGTAAATTATCGATAGTCAATATCTCGGAAACTATAAGAGATAATGCAATTTGGCAACCGGCAATGTAATTAGCATGCCGAATATTACTTGGAATGTGAATTGGAACGAAATCGCCAATAGATAAGACCATTTTACAATTTGGGCCCAAGTTAGAAGCAGAGCCTAAGGTGTAAATTATCGATAGTCCATATCTCGGAAACTATAAGAGATAATGCAATTTGGCAACCGGCAATGTAATTAGCATGCCGAATATTACTTGGAATGTGAATTGGAACGAAATCGCCAATAGATAAGACCATTTTACAATTTGGGCCCAAGTTAGAAGCAGAGCCTATGGTGTAAATTATCGATAGTCCATATCTCGGAAACTATAAGAGATAATGCAATTTGGCAACCGGCAATGTAATTAGCATGCCGAATATTACTTGGAATGTGAATTGGAACGAAATCGCCAATAGATAAGACCATTTTACAATTTGGGCCCAAGTTAGAAGCAGAGCCTAAGGTGTAAATTATCGATAGTCCATATCTCGGAAACTATAAGAGTTAATGCAATTTGGCAACCGGCAATGTAATTAGCATGCCGAATATTACTTGGAATGTGAATTGGAACGAAATCGCCAATAGATAAGACCATTTTACAATTTGGGCCCAAGTTAGAAGCAGAGCCTATGGTGTAAATTATCGATAGTCCATATCTCGGAAACTATAAGAGATAATGCAATTTGGCAACCGGCAATGTAATTAGCATGCCGAATATTACTTGGAATGTGAATTGGAACGAAATCGCCAATAGATAAGACCATTTTATAATTTGGGCCCAAGTTAGAAGCAGAGCCTAAGGTGTAAATTATCGATAGTCCATATCTCGGAAACTATAAGAGATAATGCAATTTGGCAACCGGCAATGTAATTAGCATGCCGAATATTACTTGGAATGTGAATTGGAACGAAATCGCCAATAGATAAGACCATTTTACAATTTGGGCCCAAGTTAGAAGCAGAGCATAAGGTGTAAATTATCGATAGTCCATATCTCGGAAACTATAAGAGATAATGCAATTTGGCAACCGGCAATGTAATTAGCATGCCGAATATCACTTGGAATGTGAATTGGAACGAAATCGCCAATAGGTAAGACCATTTTACAATTTGGGCCCAAGTTAGAAGCAGAGCCTAAGGTGTAAATTATCGATAGTCCATATCTCGGAAACTATAAGAGATATTTCAATTTGGCAACCGGCAATGTAATTAGCATGCCGAATATTACTTGGAATGTGAATTGGAACGAAATCGCCAATAGATAAGACCATTTTACAATTTGGGCCCAAGTTAGAAGCAGAGCCTAAGGTGTAAATTATCGATAGTCCATATCTCGGAAACTATAAGAGATAATGCAATTTGGCAACCGGCAATGTAATTAGCATGCCGAATATTACTTGGAATGTGAATTGGAACGAAATCGCCAATAGATAAGACCATTTTACAATTTGGGCCCAAGTTAGAAGCAGAGCCTAAGGTGTAAATTATCGATAGTCAATATCTCGGAAACTATAAGAGATAATGCAATTTGGCAACCGGCAATGTAATTAGCATGCCGAATATTACTTGGAATGTGAATTGGAACGAAATCGCCAATAGATAAGACCATTTTACAATTTGGGCCCAAGTTAGAAGCAGAGCCTAAGGTGTAAATTATCGATAGTCCATATCTCGGAAACTATAAGAGATAATGCAATTTGGCAACCGGCAATGTAATTAGCATGCCGAATATTACTTGGAATGTGAATTGGAACGAAATCGCCAATAGATAAGACCATTTTACAATTTGGGCCCAAGTTAGAAGCAGAGCCTATGGTGTAAATTATCGATAGTCCATATCTCGGAAACTATAAGAGATAATGCAATTTGGCAACCGGCAATGTAATTAGCATGCCGAATATTACTTGGAATGTGAATTGGAACGAAATCGCCAATAGATAAGACCATTTTACAATTTGGGCCCAAGTTAGAAGCAGAGCCTAAGGTGTAAATTATCGATAGTCCATATCTCGGAAACTATAAGAGTTAATGCAATTTGGCAACCGGCAATGTAATTAGCATGCCGAATATTACTTGGAATGTGAATTGGAACGAAATCGCCAATAGATAAGACCATTTTACAATTTGGGCCCAAGTTAGAAGCAGAGCCTATGGTGTAAATTATCGATAGTCCATATCTCGGAAACTATAAGAGATAATGCAATTTGGCAACCGGCAATGTAATTAGCATGCCGAATATTACTTGGAATGTGAATTGGAACGAAATCGCCAATAGATAAGACCATTTTATAATTTGGGCCCAAGTTAGAAGCAGAGCCTAAGGTGTAAATTATCGATAGTCCATATCTCGGAAACTATAAGAGATAATGCAATTTGGCAACCGGCAATGTAATTAGCATGCCGAATATTACTTGGAATGTGAATTGGAACGAAATCGCCAATAGATAAGACCATTTTACAATTTGGGCCCAAGTTAGAAGCAGAGCCTATGGTGTAAATTATCGATAGTCCATATCTCGGAAACTATAAGAGATAATGCAATTTGGCAACCGGCAATGTAATTAGCATGCCGAATATTACTTGGAATGTGAATTGGAACGAAATCGCCAATAGATAAGACCATTTTACAATTTGGGCCCAAGTTAGAAGCAGAGCCTAAGGTGTAAATTATCGATAGTCCATATCTCGGAAACTATAAGAGATAATGCAATTTGGCAACCGGCAATGTAATTAGCATGCCGAATATTACTTGGAATGTGAATTGGAACGAAATCGCCAATAGATAAGACCATTTTACAATTTGGGCCCAAGTTAGAAGCAGAGCCTAAGGTGTAAATTATTGATAGTCCATATCTCGGAAACTATAAGAGATAATGCAATTTGGCAACCGGCAATGTAATTAGCATGCCGAATATCACTTGGAATGTGAATTGGGACGAAATCGCCAATAGATAAGACCATTTTACAATTTGGGCCCAAGTTAGAAGCAGAGCCTAAGGTGTAAATTATCGATAGTCCATATCTCGGAAACTATAAGAGATAATGCAATTTGGCAACCGGCAATGTAATAAGCATGCCGAATATTACTTGGAATGTGAATTGGAACGAAATCGCCAATAGATAAGACCATTTTACAATTTGGGCCCAAGTTAGAAGCAGAGCCTAAGGTGTAAATTATCGATAGTCCATATCTCGGAAACTATAAGATATAATGCAATTTGGCAACCGGCAATGTATTTAGCATGCCGAATATTACTTGGAATGTGAATTGGAACGAAATCGCCAATAGGTAAGACCATTTTACAATTTGGGCCCAAGTTAGAAGCAGAGCCTAAGGTGTAAATTATCGATAGTCCATATCTCGGAAACTATAAGAGATAATGCAATTTGGCAACCGACAATGTAATTAGCATGCCGAATATTACTTGGAATGTGAATTGGAACGAAATCGCCAATAGATAAGACCATTTTACAATTAGGGCCCAAGTTAGAAGCAGAGCCTAAGGTGTAAATTATCGATAGTCCATATCTCGGAAACTATAAGAGATAATGCAATTTGGCAACCGGAAATGTAATTAGCATGCCGAATATTACTTGGAATGTGAATTGGAAGGAAATCGCCAATAGATAAGACCATTTTACAATTTGGGCCCAAGTTAGAAGCAGAGCCTAAGGTGTAAATTATCGATAGTCCATATCTCAGAAACTATAAGAGATAATGCAATTTGGCAACCGGCAATGTAATTAGCATTCCGAATATTACTTGGAATGTGAATTGGAACGAAATCGCCAATAGATAAGACCATTTTACAATTTGGGCCCAAGTTAGAAGCAGAGCCTAAGGTGTAAATTATCGATAGTCCATATCTCGGAAACTATAAGAGATAATGCAATTTCGCAACCGGCAATGTAATTAGCATGCCGAATATCACTTGGAATGTGAATTGGGACGAAATCGCCAATAGATAAGACCATTTTACAATTTGGGCCCAAGTTAGAAGCATAGCCTAAGGTGTAAATTATCGATAGTCCATATCTCGGAAACTATAAGAGATAATGCAATTTGGCAACCGACAATGTAATTAGCATGCCGAATATTACTTGGAATGTGAATTGGAACGAAATCGCCAATAGATAAGACCATTTTACAATTTGGGTCCAAGTTAGAAGCAGAGCATAAGGTGTAAATTATCGATAGTCCATATCTCGGAAACTATAAGAGATAATGCAATTTGGCAACCGGCAATGTAATTAGCATGCCGAATATTACTTGGAATGTGAATTGGAACGAAATCGCCAATAGGTAAGACCATTTTACAATTTGGGCCCAAGTTAGAAGCAGAGCCTAAGGTGTAAATTATCGATAGTCCATATCTCGGAAACTATAGGAGATAATTCAATTTGGCAACCGGCAATGTAATTAGCATGCCGAATATTACTTGGATTGTGAATTGGAACGAAATCGCCAATAGATAAGACCATTTTACAATTTGGGCCCAAGTTAGAAGCAGAGCCTAAGGTGTAAATTATCGATAGTCCATATCTCGGAAACTATAAGAGATAATGCAATTTGGCAACCGGCAATGTAATTAGCATGCCAAATATTACTTGGAATGTGAATTGGAACGAAATCGCCAATAGATAAGACCATTTTACAATTTGGGCCCAAGTTAGAAGCAGAGCCTAAGGTGTAAATTATCGATAGTCCATATCTCGGAAACTATAAGAGATAATGCAATTTGGCAACCGGCAATGTAATTAGCATGCCGAATATTACTTGGAATGTGAATTGGAACGAAATCGCCAATAGATAAGACCATTTTACAATTTGGGTCCAAGTTAGAAGCAGAGCCTATGGTGTAAATTATCGATAGTCCATATCTCGGAAACTATAAGAGATAATGCAATTTGGCAACCGGCAATGTAATTAGCATGCCGAATATTACTTGGAATGTGAATTGGAACGAAATCGCCAATAGATAAGACCATTTTACAATTTGGGCCCAAGTTAGAAGCAGAGCCTAAGGTGTAAATTATCGATAGTCCATATCTCGGAAACTATAAGAGTTAATGCAATTTGGCAACCGGCAATGTAATTAGCATGCCGAATATTACTTGGAATGTGAATTGGAACGAAATCGCCAATAGATAAGACCATTTTACAATTTGGGCCCAAGTTAGAAGCAGAGCCTAAGGTGTAAATTATCGATAGTCCATATCCCGGAAACTATAAGAGATAATGCAATTTGGCAACCGGCAATGTAATTAGCATGCCGAATATTACTTGGAATGTGAATTGGAACGAAATCGCCAATAGATAAGACCATTTTACAATTTGGGCCCAAGTTAGAAGCAGAGCCTAAGGTGTAAATTATCGATAGTCCATATCTCGGAAACTATAAGAGATAATGCAATTTGGCAACCGGCAATGTAATTAGCATGCCGAATATTACTTGGAATGTGAATTGGAACGAAATCGCCAATAGATAAGACCATTTTACAATTTGGGCCCAAGTTAGAAGCAGAGCCTAAGGTGTAAATTATCGATAGTCCATATCTCGGAAACTATAAGAGATAATGCAATTTCGCAACCGGCAATGTAATTAGCATGCCGAATATTACTTGGAGTGTGAATTGGAACGAAATCGCCAATAGATAAGACCATTTTACAATTTGGGCCCAAGTTAGAAGCAGAGCCTAAGGTGTAAATTATCGATAGTCCATATCTCGGAAACTATAAGAGATAATGCAATTTAGCAACCGGCAATGTAATTAGCATGCCGAATATTACTTGGAATGTGAATTGGAACGAAATCGCCAATAGATAAGACCATTTTACAATTTGGGCCCAAGTTAGAAGCAGAGCCTAAGGTGTAAATTATCGATAGTCCATATCTCGGAAACTATAAGAGATAATGCAATTTGGCAACCGGCAATGTAATTAGCATGCCGAATATTACTTGGAATGTGAATTGGAACGAAATCGCCAATAGATAAGACCATTTTACAATTTGGGCCCAAGTTAGAAGCAGAGCCTAAGGTGTAAATTATCGATAGTCCATATCTCGGAAACTATAAGAGATAATGCAATTTCGCAACCGGCAATGTAATTAGCATGCCGAATATTACTTGGAGTGTGAATTGGAACGAAATCGCCAATAGATAAGACCATTTTACAATTTGGGCCCAAGTTAGAAGCAGAGCCTAAGGTGTAAATTATCGATAGTCCATATCTCGGAAACTATAAGAGATAATGCAATTTAGCAACCGGCAATGTAATTAGCATGCCGAATATTACTTGGAATGTGAATTGGAACGAAATCGCCAATAGATAAGACCATTTTACAATTTGGGCCCAAGTTAGAAGCAGAGCCTAAGGTGTAAATTATCGATAGTCCATATCTCGGAAACTATAAGAGATAATGCAATTTGGCAACCGGCAATGTAATTAGCATGCCGAATATTACTTGGAATGTGAATTGGAACGAAATCGCCAATAGATAAGACCATTTTACAATTTGGGCCCAAGTTAGAAGCAGAGCCTAAGGTGTAAATTATCGATAGTCCATATCTCGGAAACTATAAGAGATAATTCAATTTGGCAACCGGCAATGTAATTAGCATGCCGAATATTACTTGGAATGTGAATTGGAACGAAATCGCCAATAGATAAGACCATTTTACAATTTGGGCCCAAGTTAGAAGCAGAGCCTAAGGTGTAAATTATCGATAGTCCATATCTCGGAAACTATAAGAGATAATGCAATTTGGCAACCGGCAATGTAATTAGCATGCCGAATATTACTTGGAATGTGAATTGGAACGAAATCGCCAATAGATAAGACCATTTTACAATTTGGGCCCAAGTTAGAAGCAGAGCCTAAGGTGTAAATTATCGATAGTCCATATCTCGGAAACTATAAGAGATAATTCAATTTGGCAACCGGCAATGTAATTAGCATGCCGAATATTACTTGGAATGTGAATTGGAACGAAATCGCCAATAGATAAGACCATTTTACAATTTGGGCCCAAGTTAGAAGCAGAGCCTAAGGTGTAAATTATCGATAGTCCATATCTCGGAAACTATAAGAGATAATGCAATTTGGCAACCGGCAATGTAATTAGCATGCCGAATATTACTTGGAATGTGAATTGGAACGAAATCGCCAATAGATAAGACCATTTTACAATTTGGGCCCAAGTTAGAAGCAGATCCTAAGGTGTAAATTATTGATAGTCCATATCTCGGAAACTATAAGAGATAATGCAATTTCGCAACCGGCAATGTAATTAGCATGCCGAATATCACTTGGAATGTGAATTGGGACGAAATCGCCAATAGATAAGACCATTTTACAAATTGGGCCCAAGTTAGAAGCAGAGCCTAAGGTGTAAATTATCGATAGTCTATATCTCGGAAACTATAAGAGATAATGCAATTTGGCAACCGACAATGTAATTAGCATGCCGAATATTACTTGGAATGTGAATTGGAACGAAATCGCCAATGGATAAGACCATTTTACAATTTGGGCCCAAGTTAGAAGCAGAGCCTAAGGTGTAAATTATCGATAGTCCATATCTCGGAAACTATAAGAGATAATGCAATTTGGCAACCGGCAATGTAATTAGCATGCCGAATATTACTTGGAATGTGAATTGGAACGAAATCGCCAATAGATAAGACCATTTTACAATTTGGGCCCAAGTTAGAAGCAGAGCCTAAGGTGTAAATTATCGATAGTCCATATCTCGGAAACTATAAGAGATAATGCAATTTCGCAACCGGCAATGTAATTAGCATGCCGAATATTACTTGGAGTGTGAATTGGAACGAAATCGCCAATAGATAAGACCATTTTACAATTTGGGCCCAAGTTAGAAGCAGAGCCTAAGGTGTAAATTATCGATAGTCCATATCTCGGAAACTATAAGAGATAATGCAATTTCGCAACCGGCAATGTAATTAGCATGCCGAATATTACTTGGAGTGTGAATTGGAACGAAATCGCCAATAGATAAGACCATTTTACAATTTGGGCCCAAGTTAGAAGCAGAGCCTAAAGTGTAAATTATCGAAAGTCCATATCTCGGAAACTATAAGAGATAATGCAATTTGGCAACCGGCAATGTAATTAGCATGCCGAAAATTACTTGGAATGTGAATTGGAACGAAATCGCCAATAGATAAGACCATTTTACAATTTGGGCCCAAGTTAGAAGCAGAGCCTAAGGTGTAAATTATCGATAGTCCATATCTCGGAAACTATAAGAGATAATGCAATTTGGCAACCGGCAATGTAATTAGCATGCCGAATATTACTTGGAATGTGAATTGGAACGAAATCGCCAATAGATAAGACCATTTTACAATTTGGGCCCAAGTTAGAAGCAGAGCCTAAGGTGTAAATTATCGATAGTCCATATCTCGGAAACTATAAGAGATAATGCAATTTGGCAACCGGCAATGTAATTAGCATGCCGAATATTACTTGGAATGTGAATTGGAACGAAATCGCCAATAGATAAGACCATTTTACAATTTGGGCCCAAGTTAGAAGCAGAGCCTAAGGTGTAAATTATCGATAGTCCATATCTCGGAAACTATAAGAGATAATGCAATTTGGCAACCGGCAATGTAATTAGCATGCCGAATATTACTTGGAATGTGAATTGGAACGAAATCGCCAATAGATAAGACCATTTTACAATTTGGGCCCAAGTTAGAAGCAGAGCCTAAGGTGTAAATTATCGATAGTCCATATCTCGGAAACTATAAGAGATAATGCAATTTGGCAACCGGCAATGTAATTAGCATGCCGAATATTACTTGGAATGTGAATTGGAACGAAATCGCCAATAGATAAGACCATTTTACAATTTGGGCCCAAGTTAGAAGCAGAGCCTATGGTGTAAATTATCGATAGTCCATATCTCGGAAACTATAAGAGATAATGCAATTTGGCAACCGGCAATGTAATTAGCATGCCGAATATTACTTGGAATGTGAATTGGAACGAAATCGCCAATAGATAAGACCATTTTACAATTTGGGCCCAAGTTAGAAGCAGAGCCTAAGGTGTAAATTATCGATAGTCCATATCTCGGAAACTATAAGAGTTAATGCAATTTGGCAACCGGCAATGTAATTAGCATGCCGAATATTACTTGGAATGTGAATTGGAACGAAATCGCCAATAGATAAGACCATTTTACAATTTGGGCCCAAGTTAGAAGCAGAGCCTATGGTGTAAATTATCGATAGTCCATATCTCGGAAACTATAAGAGATAATGCAATTTGGCAACCGGCAATGTAATTAGCATGCCGAATATTACTTGGAATGTGAATTGGAACGAAATCGCCAATAGATAAGACCATTTTACAATTTGGGCCCAAGTTAGAAGCAGAGCCTATGGTGTAAATTATCGATAGTCCATATCTCGGAAACTATAAGAGATAATGCAATTTGGCAACCGGCAATGTAATTAGCATGCCGAATATTAATTGGAATGTGAATTGGAACAAAATCGCCAATAGATAAGACCATTTTACAATTTGGGCCCAAGTTAGAAGCAGAGCCTAAGGTGTAAATTATCGATAGTCCATATCTCGGAAACTATAAGAGATAATGCAATTTGGCAACCGGCAATGTAATTAGCATGCCGAATATTACTTGGAATGTGAATTGGAACGAAATCGCCAATAGATAAGACCATTTTACAATTTGGGCCCAAGTTAGAAGCAGAGCCTAAGGTGTAAATTATCGATAGTCCATATCTCGGAAACTATAAGAGATAATGCAATTTGGCAACCGGCAATGTAATTAGCATGCCGAATATTACTTGGAATGTGAATTGGAACGAAATCGCCAATAGATAAGACCATTTTACAATTTGGGCCCAAGTTAGAAGCAGAGCCTAAGGTGTAAATTATTGATAGTCCATATCTCGGAAACTATAAGGGATAATGCAATTTCGCAACCGGCAATGTAATTAGCATGCCGAATATCAGTTGGAATGTGAATTGGGACGAAATCGCCAATAGATAAGACCATTTTACAATTTGGGCCCAAGTTAGAAGCAGAGCCTAAGGTGTAAATTATCGATAGTCCATATCTCGGAAACTATAAGAGATAATGCAATTTGGCAACCGGCAATGTAATTAGCATGCCGAATATTACTTGGAATGTGAATTGGAACGAAATCGCCAATAGATAAGACCATTTTACAATTTGGCCCAAGTTATAAGCAGAGCCTAAGGTGTAAATTATCGATAGTCCATATCTCGGAAACTATAAGAGATAATGCAATTTGGCAACCGGCAATGTAATTAGCATGCCGAATATTACTTGGAATGTGAATTGGAACGAAATCGCCAATAGGTAAGACCATTTTACAATTTGGGCCCAAGTTAGAAGCAGAGCCTAAGGTGTAAATTATCGATAGTCCATATCTCGGAAACTATAAGAGATAATGCAATTTGGCAACCGGCAATGTAATTAGCATGCCGAATATTACTTGGAATGTGAATTGGAACGAAATCGCCAATAGATAAGACCATTTTACAATTTGGGCCCAAGTTAGAAGCAGAGCCTAAGGTGTAAATTATCGATAGTCCATATCTCGGAAACTATAAGAGATAATGCAATTTGGCAACCGGCAATGTAATTAGCATGCCGAATATTACTTGGAATGTGAATTGGAACGAAATCGCCAATAGATAAGACCATTTTACAATTTGGGCCCAAGTTAGAAGCAGAGCCTAAGGTGTAAATTATCGATAGTCCATATCTCAGAAACTATAAGAGATAATGCAATTTGGCAACCGGCAATGTAATTAGCATGCCGAATATTACTTGGAATGTGAATTGGAACGAAATCGCCAATAGATAAGACCATTTTACAATTTGGGCCCAAGTTAGAAGCAGAGCCTAAGGTGTAAATTATCGATAGTCCATATCTCGGAAACTATAAGAGATAATGCAATTTGGCAACCGGCAATGTAATTAGCATGCCGAATATTACTTGGAATGTGAATTGGAACGAAATCGCCAATAGATAACACCATTTTACAATTTGGGTCCAAGTTAGAAGCAGAGCATAAGGTGTAAATTATCGATAGTCCATATCTCGGAAACTATAAGAGATAATGCAATTTGGCAACCGGCAATGTAATTAGCATGCCGAATATTACTTGGAATGTGAATTGGAACGAAATCGCCAATAGGTAAGACCATTTTACAATTTGGGCCCAAGTTAGAAGCAGAGCCTAAGGTGTAAATTATCGATAGTCCATATCTCGGAAACTATAGGAGATAATTCAATTTGGCAACCGGCAATGTAATTAGCATGCCGAATATTACTTGGAATGTGAATTGGAACGAAATCGCCAATAGATAAGACCATTTTACAATTTGGGCCCAAGTTAGAAGCAGAGCCTAAGGTGTAAATTATCGATAGTCCATATCTCGGAAACTATAAGAGTTAATGCAATTTGGCAACCGGCAATGTAATTAGCATGCCGAATATTACTTGGAATGTGAATTGGAACGAAATCGCCAATAGATAAGACCATTTTACAATTTGGGCCCAAGTTAGAAGCAGAGCCTAAGGTGTAAATTATCGATAGTCCATATCTCGGAAACTATAAGAGATAATGCAATTTGGCAACCGGCAATGTAATTAGCATGCCGAATATTACTTGGAATGTGAATTGGAACGAAATCGCCAATAGATAAGACCATTTTACAATTTGGGCCCAAGTTAGAAGCAGAGCCTAAGGTGTAAATTATCGATAGTCCATATCTCGGAAACTATAAGAGATAATGCAATTTGGCAACCGGCAATGTAATTAGCATGCCGAATATTACTTGGAATGTGAATTGGAACGAAATCGCCAATAGATAAGACCATTTTACAATTTGGGCCCAAGTTAGAAGCAGAGCCTAAGGTGTAAATTATCGATAGTCCATATCTCGGAAACTATAAGAGATAATGCAATTTCGCAACCGGCAATGTAATTAGCATGCCGAATATTACTTGGAGTGTGAATTGGAACGAAATCGCCAATAGATAAGACCATTTTACAATTTGGGCCCAAGTTAGAAGCACAGCCTAAGGTGTAAATTATCGATAGTCCATATCTCGGAAACTATAAGAGATAATGCAATTTGGCAACCGGCAATGTAATTAGCATGCCGAATATTACTTGGAATGTGAATTGGAACGAAATCGCCAATAGATAAGACCATTTTACAATTTGGGCCCAAGTTAGAAGCAGAGCCTAAGGTGTAAATTATCGATAGTCCATATCTCGGAAACTATAAGAGATAATGCAATTTGGCAACCGGCAATGTAATTAGCATGCCGAATATTACGTGGAATGTGAATTGGAACGAAATCGCCAATAGATAAGACCATTTTACAATTTGGGCCCAAGTTAGAAGCAGAGCCTAAGGTGTAAATTATCGATAGTCCATATCTCGGAAACTATAAGAGATAATGCAATTTGGCAACCGGCAATGTAATTGGCATGCCGAATATTACTTGGAATGTGAATTGGAACGAAATCGCCAATAGATAAGACCATTTTACAATTTGGGCCCAAGTTAGAAGCAGAGCCTAAGGTGTAAATTATGGATAGTCCATATCTCGGAAACTATAAGAGATAATGCAATTTCGCAACCGGCAATGTAATTAGTATGCCGAATATCACTTGGAATGTGAATTGGGACGAAATCGCCAATAGATAAGACCATTTTACAATTTGGGCCCAAGTTAGAAGCAGAGCCTAAGGTGTAAATTATCGATAGTCCATATCTCGGAAACTATAAGAGATAATTCAATTTTGCAACCGGCAATGTAATTAGCATGCCGAATATTACTTGGAATGTGAATTGGAACGAAATCGCCAATAGATAAGACCATTTTACAATTTGGGCCCAAGTTAGAAGCAGAGCCTAAGGTGTAAATTATCGATAGTCCATATCTCGGAAACTATAAGAGATAATTCAATTTGGCAACCGGCAATGTAATTAGCATGCCGAATATTACTTGGAATGTGAATTGGAACGAAATCGCCAATAGATAAGACCATTTTACAATTTGGGCCCAAGTTAGAAGCAGAGCCTAAGGTGTAAATTATCGATAGTCCATATCTCGGAAACTATAAGAGATAATGCAATTTGGCAACCGGCAATGTAATTAGTATGCCGAATATTACTTGGAATGTGAATTGGAACGAAATCGCCAATAGATAAGACCATTTTACAATTTGGGCCCAAGTTAGAAGCAGATCCTAAGGTGTAAATTATTGATAGTCCATATCTCGGAAACTATAAGAGATAATGCAATTTCGCAACCGGCAATGTAATTAGCATGCCGAATATCACTTGGAATGTGAATTGGGACGAAATCGCCAATAGATAAGACCATTTTACAAATTGGGCCCAAGTTAGAAGCAGAGCCTAAGGTGTAAATTATCGATAGTCTATATCTCGGAAACTATAAGAGATAATGCAATTTGGCAACCGACAATGTAATTAGCATGCCGAATATTACTTGGAATGTGAATTGGAACGAAATCGCCAATAGATAAGACCATTTTACAATTTGGGCCCAAGTTAGAAGCAGAGCCTAAGGTGTAAATTATCGATAGTCCATATCTCGGAAACTATAAGAGATAATGCAATTTGGCAACCGGCAATGTAATTAGCATGCCGAATATTACTTGGAATGTGAATTGGAACGAAATCGCCAATAGATAAGACCATTTTACAATTTGGGCCCAAGTTAGAAGCAGAGCCTAAGGTGTAAATTATCGATAGTCCATATCTCGGAAACTATAAGAGATAATGCAATTTCGCAACCGGCAATGTAATTAGCATGCCGAATATTACTTGGAGTGTGAATTGGAACGAAATCGCCAATAGATAAGACCATTTTACAATTTGGGCCCAAGTTAGAAGCAGAGCCTAAAGTGTAAATTATCGATAGTCCATATCTCGGAAACTATAAGAGATAATGCAATTTGGCAACCGGCAATGTAATTAGCATGCCGAACATTACTTGGACTGTGAATTGGAACGAAATCGCCAATAGATAAGACCATTTTACAATTTGGGCCCAAGTTAGAAGCAGAGCCTAAGGTGTAAATTATCGATAGTCCATATCTCGGAAACTATAAGAGATAATGCAATTTGGCAACCGGCAATGTAATTAGCATGCCGAATATTACTTGGAATGTGAATTGGAACGAAATCGCCAATAGATAAGACCATTTTACAATTTGGGCCCAAGTTAGAAGCAGAGCCTAAGGTGTAAATTATCGATAGTCCATATCTCGGAAACTATAAGAGATAATGCAATTTGGCAACCGGCAATGTAATTAGCATGCCGAATATTACTTGGAATGTGAATTGGAACGAAATCGCCAATAGATAAGACCATTTTACAATTTGGGCCCAAGTTAGAAGCAGAGCCTAAGGTGTAAATTATCGATAGTCCATATCTCGGAAACTATAAGAGATAATGCAATTTGGCAACCGGCAATGTAATTAGCATGCCGAATATTACTTGGAATGTGAATTGGAACGAAATCGCCAATAGATAAGACCATTTTACAATTTGGGCCCAAGTTAGAAGCAGAGCCTAAGGTGTAAATTATCGATAGTCCATATCTCGGAAACTATAAGAGATAATTCAATTTGGCAACCGGCAATGTAATTAGCATGCCGAATATTAATTGGAATGTGAATTGGAACGAAATCGCCAATAGATAAGACCATTTTACAATTTGGGCCCAAGTTAGAAGCAGAGCCTAAGGTGTAAATTATCGATAGTCCATATCTCGGAAACTATAAGAGATAATTCAATTTGGCAACCGGCAATGTAATTAGCATGCCGAATATTACTTGGAATGTGAATTGGAACGAAATCGCCAATAGATAAGACCATTTTACAATTTGGGCCCAAGTTAGAAGCAGAGCCTAAGGTGTAAATTATCGATAGTCCATATCTCGGAAACTATAAGAGATAATTCAATTTGGCAACCGGCAATGTAATTAGCATGCCGAATATTACTTGGAATGTGAATTGGAACGAAATCGCCAATAGATAAGACCATTTTACAATTTGGGCCCAAGTTAGAAGCAGAGCCTAAGGTGTAAATTATCGATAGTCCATATCTCGGAAACTATAAGAGATAATGCAATTTGGCAACCGGCAATGTAATTAGCATGCCGAATATTACTTGGAATGTGAATTGGAACGAAATCGCCAATAGATAAGACCATTTTACAATTTGGGCCCAAATTAGAAGCAGATCCTAAGGTGTAAATTATTGATAGTCCATATCTCGGAAACTATAAGAGATAAAGCAATTTCGCAACCGGCAATGTAATTAGCATGCCGAATATCACTTGGAATGTGAATTGGGACGAAATCGCCAATAGATAAGACAATTTTACAAATTGGGACCAAGTTAGAAGCAGAGCCTAAGGTGTAAATTATCGATAGTCTATATCTCGGAAACTATAAGAGATATTGCAATTTGGCAACCGACAATGTAATTAGCATGCCGAATATTACTTGGAATGTGAATTGGAACGAAATCGCCAATAGATAAGACCATTTTACAATTTGGGCCCAAGTTAGAAGCAGAGCCTAAGGTGTAAATTATCGATAGTCCATATCTCGGAAACTATAAGAGATAATGCAATTTGGCAACCGGCAATGTAATTAGCATGCCGAATATTACTTGGAATGTGAATTGGAACGAAATCGCCAATAGATAAGACCATTTTACAATTTGGGCCCAAGTTAGAAGCAGAGCCTAAGGTGTAAATTATCGATAGTCCATATCTCGGAAACTATAAGAGATAATGCAATTTCGCAACCGGCAATGTAATTAGCATGCCGAATATTACTTGGAGTGTGAATTGGAACGAAATCGCCAATAGATAAGACCATTTTACAATTTGGGCCCAAGTTAGAAGCAGAGCCTAAAGTGTAAATTATCGATAGTCCATATCTCGGAAACTATAAGAGATAATGCAATTTGGCAACCGGCAATGTAATTAGCATGCCGAACATTACTTGGAATGTGAATTGGAACGAAATCGCCAATAGATAAGACCATTTTACAATTTGGGCCCAAGTTAGAAGCAGAGCCTAAGGTGTAAATTATCGATAGTCCATATCTCGGAAACTATAAGAGATAATGCAATTTGGCAACCGGCAATGTAATTAGCATGCCGAATATTACTTGGAATGTGAATTGGAACGAAATCGCCAATAGATAAGACCATTTTACAATTTGGGCCCAAGTTAGAAGCAGAGCCTAAGGTGTAAATTATCGATAGTCCATATCTCGGAAACTATAAGAGTTAATGCAATTTGGCAACCGGCAATGTAATTAGCATGCCGAATATTACTTGGAATGTGAATTGGAACGAAATCGCCAATAGATAAGACCATTTTACAATTTGGGCCCAAGTTAGAAGCAGAGCCTAAGGTGTAAATTATCGATAGTCCATATCTCGGAAACTATAAGAGATAATGCAATTTGGCAACCGGCAATGTAATTAGCATGCCGAATATTACTTGGAATGTGAATTGGAACGAAATCGCCAATAGATAAGACCATTTTACGATTTGGGCCCAAGTTAGAAGCAGAGCCTAAGGTGTAAATTATCGATAGTCCATATCTCGGAAACTATAAGAGATAATGCAATTTGGCAACCGGCAATGTAATTAGCATGCCGAATATTACTTGGAATGTGAATTGGAACGAAATCGCCAATAGATAAGACCATTTTACAATTTGGGCCCAAGTTAGAAGCAGAGCCTAAGGTGTAAATTATTGATAGTCCATATCTCGGAAACTATAAGAGATAATGCTATTTCGCAACCGGCAATGTAATTAGCATGCCGAATATTACTTGGAATGTGAATTGGAACGAAATCGCCAATAGATAAGACCATTTTACAATTTGGGAACAAGTTAGAAGCAGAGCCTAAGGTGTAAATTATTGATAGTCCATATCTCGGAAACTATAAGAGATAATGCTATTTCGCAACCGGCAATGTAATTAGCATGCCGAATATTACTTGGAATGTGAATTGGAACGAAATCGCCAATAGATAAGACCATTTTACAATTTGGGCCCAAGTTAGAAGCAGAGCCTAAGGTGTAAATTATCGATAGTCCATATCTCGGAAACTATAAGAGATAATGCAATTTGGCAACCGGCAATGTAATTAGCATGCCGAATATTACTTGGAATGTGAATTGGAACGAAATCGCCAATAGATAAGACCATTTTACAATTTGGGCCCAAGTTAGAAGCAGAGCCTAAGGTGTAAATTATCGATAGTCCATATCTCGGAAACTATAAGAGATAATGCAATTTGGCAACCGGCAATGTAATTAGCATGCCGAATATTACTTGGAATGTGAATTGGAACGAAATCGCCAATAGATAAGACCATTTTACAATTTGGGCCCAAGTTAGAAGCAGAGCCTATGGTGTAAATTATCGATAGTCCATATCTCGGAAACTATAAGAGATAATGCAATTTGGCAACCGGCAATGTAATTAGCATGCCGAATATTACTTGGAATGTGAATTGGAACGAAATCGCCAATAGATAAGACCATTTTACAATTTGGGCCCAAGTTAGAAGCAGAGCCTAAGGTGTAAATTATCGATAGTCCATATCTCGGAAACTATAAGAGTTAATGCAATTTGGCAACCGGCAATGTAATTAGCATGCCGAATATTACTTGGAATGTGAATTGGAACGAAATCGCCAATAGATAAGGCCATTTTACAATTTGGGCCCAAGTTAGAAGCAGAGTCTAAGGTGTAAATTATCGATAGTCCATATCTCGGAAACTATAAGAGATAATGCAATTTGGCAACCGGCAATGTAATTAGCATGCCGAATATTACTTGGAATGTGAATTGGAACGAAATCGCCAATAGATAAGACCATTTTACAATTTGGGCCCAAGTTAGAAGCAGAGCCTAAGGTGTAAATTATCGATAGTCCATATCTCGGAAACTATAAGAGATAATGCAATTTAGCAACCGGCAATGTAATTAGCATGCCGAATATTACTTGGAATGTGAATTGGAACGAAATCGCCAATAGATAAGACCATTTTACAATTTGGGCCCAAGTTAGAAGCAGAGCCTATGGTGTAAATTATCGATAGTCCATATCTCGGAAACTATAAGAGATAATGCAATTTGGCAACCGGCAATGTAATTAGCATGCCGAATATTACTTGGAATGTGAATTGGAACGAAATCGCCAATAGATAAGACCATTTTACAATTGGGCCCAAGTTAGAAGCAGAGCCTAAGGTGTAAATTATCGATAGTCCATATCTCGGAAACTATAAGAGATAATGCAATTTGGCAACCGGCAATGTAATTAGCATGCCGAATATTACTTGGAATGTGAATTGGAACGAAATCGCCAATAGATAAGGCCATTTTACAATTTGGGCCCAAGTTAGAAGCAGAGCCTAAGGTGTAAATTATCGATAGTCCATATCTCGGAAACTATAAGAGATAATGCAATTTGGCAACCGGCAATGTAATTAGCATGCCGAATATTACTTGGAATGTGAATTGGAACGAAATCGCCAATAGATAAGACCATTTTACAATTTGGGCCCAAGTTAGAAGCAGAGCCTAAGGTGTAAATTATCGATAGTCCATATCTCGGAAACTATAAGAGATAATGCAATTTGGCAACCGGCAATGTAATTAGCATGCCGAATATTACTTGGAATGTGAATTGGAACGAAATCGCCAATAGATAAGACCATTTTACAATTTGGGCCCAAGTTAGAAGCAGAGCCTAAGGTGTAAATTATCGATAGTCCATATCTCGGAAACTATAAGAGATAATGCAATTTGGCAACCGGCAATGTAATTAGCATGCCGAATATTACTTGGAATGTGAATTGGAACGAAATCGCCAATAGATAAGACCATTTTACAATTTGGGCCCAAGTTAGAAGCAGAGCCTAAGGTGTAAATTATCGATAGTCCATATCTCGGAAACTATAAGAGATAATGCAATTTAGCAACCGGCAATGTAATTAGCATGCCGAATATTACTTGGAATGTGAATTGGAACGAAATCGCCAATAGATAAGACCATTTTACAATTTGGGCCCAAGTTAGAAGCAGAGCCTATGGTGTAAATTATCGATAGTCCATATCTCGGAAACTATAAGAGATAATGCAATTTGGCAACCGGCAATGTAATTAGCATGCCGAATATTACTTGGAATGTGAATTGGAACGAAATCGCCAATAGATAAGACCATTTTACAATTTGGGCCCAAGTTAGAAGCAGAGCCTAAGGTGTAAATTATCGATAGTCCATATCTCGGAAACTATAAGAGATAATGCAATTTGGCAACCGGCAATGTAATTAGCATGCCGAATATTACTTGGAATGTGAATTGGAACGAAATCGCCAATAGATAAGGCCATTTTACAATTTGGGCCCAAGTTAGAAGCAGAGCCTAAGGTGTAAATTATCGATAGTCCATATCTCGGAAACTATAAGAGATAATGCAATTTGGCAACCGGCAATGTAATTAGCATGCCGAATATTACTTGGAATGTGAATTGGAACGAAATCGCCAATAGATAAGACCATTTTACAATTTGGGCCCAAGTTAGAAGCAGAGCCTAAGGTGTAAATTATCGATAGTCCATATCTCGGAAACTATAAGAGATAATGCAATTTGGCAACCGGCAATGTAATTAGCATGCCGAATATTACTTGGAATGTGAATTGGAACGAAATCGCCAATAGATAAGACCATTTTACAATTTGGGCCCAAGTTAGAAGCAGAGCCTAAGGTGTAAATTATCGATAGTCCATATCTCGGAAACTATAAGAGATAATGCAATTTCGCAACCGGCAATGTAATTAGCATGCCGAATATTACTTGGAGTGTGAATTGGAACGAAATCGCCAATAGATAAGACCATTTTACAATTTGGGCCCAAGTTAGAAGCAGAGCCTAAGGTGTAAATTATCGATAGTCCATATCTCGGAAACTATAAGAGATAATGCAATTTGGCAACCGGCAATGTAATTAGCATGCCGAATATTACTTGGAATGTGAATTGGAACGAAATCGCCAATAGATAAGACCATTTTACAATTTGGGCCCAAGTTAGAAGCAGAGCCTAAGGTGTAAATTATCGATAGTCCATATCTCGGAAACTATAAGAGATAATGCAATTTGGCAACCGGCAATGTAATTGGCATGCCGAATATTACTTGGAATGTGAATTGGAACGAAATCGCCAATAGATAAGACCATTTTACAATTTGGGCCCAAGTTAGAAGCAGAGCCTAAGGTGTAAATTATCGATAGTCCATATCTCGGAAACTATAAGAGATAATGCAATTTGGCAACCGGCAATGTAATTGGCATGCCGAATATTACTTGGAATGTGAATTGGAACGAAATCACCAATAGATAAGACCATTTTACAATTTGGGCCCAAGTTAGAAGCAGAGCCTAAGGTGTAAATTATGGATAGTCCATATCTCGGAAACTATAAGAGATAATGCAATTTCGCAAACCGGCAATGTAATTAGCATGCCGAATATCACTAGGAATGTGAATTGGGACGAAATCGCCAATAGATAAGTCCATTTTACAATTTGGGCCCAAGTTAGAAGCAGAGCCTAAGGTGTAAATTATCGATAGTCCATATCTCGGAAACTATAAGAGATAATGCAATTTGGC